>NC_136267.1:141696283-141816283 GCF_964187855.1 Myxine glutinosa
GGGGTTGGGTTAGGGATGGGGTTGGGTTAGGGATGGGGTTGGGTTAGGGATGGGGTTGGGTTAGGGATGGGTTGGGTTAGGGATGGGGTTGGGTTAGGGATGGGTTTGGGTTAGGGATGGGTTTGGGTTAGGGATGGGGTTGGGTTAGGGATGGGGTTGGGTTAGGGATGGGGTTGGGTTAGGGTTTGTATATTATTATGACTCACTCACACATACACACACACACAAAAGTTAAGCCCCAACTGGAAAGTTGAGGGATTCTGTGTTTGGGGTTCACAGATTTAAAAACGTATCCCCATTATACACACACAAAAGTTAAGCCCCAACTGAAAAGTTGTGGGATTCTGTGTTTGGGGTTCACAGATTTAAAAACGTATCCCCATTACATTTTATTGATTTATTTATTATTTTCAAGGGTATTATCTGCTTACTTGTGTTTTTTGTAATTCTTGCGAGTAAAATGAACCCAAGATTTCTTCTCCATTTAAATCATATAATTTGTAGGTCCAAGGGACTGTATCCATTACATCAATGATTTTAAATAATTCACGAGTCCATTTTTGTGTATAACCTTTCTCAAAATGACTTTTCCATTTGTATATTCTTACAATATCACCAACTTTAAACTTGGGCTTTCTCAAATTAATCTCCTTTTCATATTCTAATTTTGTAAATGTTTCCGATGGTTTTGATTTTGTTGATGAATGAACTGTATTATTGTAATTATCTACAATATCCTGAATTAAATACACCCATTTTTGAGAACCGAGTTGTGTGAATTTTTTATATAGTCTCTCTTTCAAAGTACGATTAAAACGCTCAATAACAACTGCTTTTCCTTCATTAAAGGTGCTGTATAATTTAATACCCTCCCCTTTAAGAAATTTCATAAATATTTTGTTATAGAACTCCGTTCCCTCATCGGTCCATAACTTTTTTGGTTTCCTTTTATCCCTATCAAATATTAGCTTAAAGGCGAACATTAAAGTATTACCTCTCTTGTTTTTCAACGGAACAACCCAGGCAAATCTACTCCTCAAATCAATAACGGTTAAAGCATACCTGTATCCCCTGTCATTATTCAATTCAATTAAATCAGCGGACCAGATGTGGTCGGTGTATTTAGAATAAACTTTCCTTCTTTTAAACTTTGTGATTATAGGTTTGTGTAATTCATTAGCCAAAAGCTCCTCAGTCTTGATGACATCATTGGAGTCTCATAGTTTTTTGAGGGTGAATAACCAAGACCAAGTTTCAATTTGACACTTATCATTTTTTTAACAATAAACCGATCAACGTTCTCTCTCAATGTAGGATTTTGTATCAAAGACAAATTATATAACATTTCTCTGTCTGCTTCATGTTTTTCATCCAATGTAGTGGTTTTCCCATAAGCAATATCATGCTTCATACACACTTCATCAACCCTATTTATAGGTTTAGACCAAGGTTTAGGATTGTCAGCCTCATCTAATCTTTTATCTAGGTTTGTTCCAGGACCACAGAACGAATATCCAGGTAGATGTAGTTCCCCAGGAATTCCAGTTGTTGTAAATTTACTTCCTGACAGAAACCGTTGTATGTCTCCTCCTCTTTTAGGAGAGATGAATTGGCACTTTTTAGAGCCACACACTTGACATATTCCTTTTTGATAAACTCTATTATTTTTTGCTTTAACATAAGAGATATTTTTAGATTTAGTTTTCTTTTTACATTTGAGACAATAACTCATATTTATTTATCAGAAAAATTCCGACAGAGGATCAAAACCTTTTTGGTTTTCAACATATACATTTCTATCTTAATTTTTAAAACATAAAGAATCCTAAGGAATGCCTTCACTCTCTCCTCCATTTATTTACAAATAAAACTAACTAAAGTCAATAACACCAACATCATCAACCACATAATCTTTTCCTTCTTCTTCTTCTTCACCACTTTCTCGTTTAAATCTCCTCCCTGAAAGTGAAGACACTGACGTCGTTATTCTTGCAAAATAATATTTTCATTAGACTTTTCATTTCTTTATTTTCCTCCTCAGTGCATTGAGTTTGATTTATTTGCTGTAATACCTTCAATCTTTTACGAATCTCACTGATTTCCATCTTTTTATATTTTTCCTCCCTCTCTCTTTGCTCCCTTTCCTCCCTCTCTTCCTTCTCTCTTTTCTCCCTTTCCTCCTTTTTCTCCCTTTCCTCCTTCTCCTTTTTCTCCCTTTCCTCCTTCTTATTTTTCTCCCTTTCCTCCTTCTCCTCCTTCTCTCTTTCCTCCTTCTCTTCTTCAACTCCTTCCTCATCCCTTGCTACCCTTGAGCTTGAGCCCCAAAGAATATTATACATATACTCATCTGGATTTTGAGATATTCTTGTATCTATAATTATTTTTCTCATAATAGGATACCAATAAGATTTGTTGACGATTTCTAAAAGAGTTTTATATTTCATAACTTTGAGAAGTTCATTTTTATTTAATATTTTAAACAAGTCTCTATTTGTGGGTTTAACAATATCAGTATAAGGCCAGTTTTTAATGACAAAATTCCCATGTATATGCTCCAAATCATAAGGTATGTAATACCGAGCACCCTTTTCTTGTAGGTATCCCTGAATACAAAAATTATAATTCTCTTGTAGTCTTCTTCCTGCCATTTATGTATCAGAAATATATGTGATTAATATTATGACAGGTAATACCACCCCATCTTCCCACTACCAAATTGGTTTGTATTCCTCGGCTTTCTATCCTTATCTCATTACCTTCCTTCTTTGTCATGCTAACCATCGCTATACTATCATATATTTTTCTTTTCTGAAAACCATGTATTTGTTGTTTATTAATTGTACTTCCACATAAATCCTTATCCTCACCAAGTGGATAATATTCTTCTTTATGAGACTGATTAAAATCATGTAGGTCTTCTATGTTTATTGAAAAAGACCAATTATACCCTAAATCAGGCATATCATACCCCCATTTATTAATTCGCATATTAACTATATGTCCTTCTTTATAAAATTCAATTGTAAGCAGGTAGTTAAATTCAATGAGGAAAGGTGTATGGTCAGTATAACCAGGTGTTGTGGTTGTAAATTTTACTTGTTTAACAAAACGTGCTGTTTTCTTTAAAAATATATATTGTGATAAATCACTTAATCTAATTAAGTCATTCGCATCTGTAGGGTTTGGATAATTGATTAATTTATAAGTATTCTTCATATTAATATTTTTACTTTCACTATATTTTTGTCGTTCAGCCTGTGCCTTTGTATAATAATTTGATAAATCAATATCCTGAGAGGATTTTCCAAAGATAGAACCATCTTTACCAACATGTCATTTATATTAGATTTAAAATGATATCATAAAAATTTTCATTATTGTTGAGTTGAAATAATACATATAAACATAATTGACCACAACATTTAGAATTAATTTCTTGACCTTGAAATGTTTGATAAACACCATTCTGTAAGAATTGTATTACTTCAACAGGTGGTGGCATACCATAACTATCAAAATAATATTTATCCTGACTATTATGAATACAAACCCAATGAAAACCATTCTGTGTGTCTAAATTCATAATAATATTCTTTGTATTCTTATTTATATGTATTAATTCATCTCTCATACAAATAACCACATTATCAATTTTTAGTGTTTTACAATACTTAGCTAGTTCTATATTTCACGTTGTATTCTTTCCAAATTGTTTAAACCATTTATCCATTTATTTATGAGAAAGATACAATCCATTACCCCGTTTAGTTAGTTTAACACCCGCTTGAGCGATAGAGGAAAGCATATCTCCAACCAACAATCTAGCTTTATCAGGTAGACTTTCAAGTTTTTGAGCAAAATCTACAATTACACCACTTCCACTAATTTGTTTCTCCAACTCCTTGTTATGTCTTTCCAATTCTTTTTGAGCTTTTAGTTGTGCCTTCCTTTCGTTAGCAGTTTTTACCGCTGCTGAAATACCACCAGTCAATGCTCCCGCCGCACTTAAACCAGCAAATAAAGGAATTAGAAACGGGAGAAATCCTCCTCTTGACTCGTCTATTGAATATTTCTTTAACAGAGGTTTCGTCATTTTAATTTTAAGTGAACCAGTATCATTTAGTGTTTTTCCTTGTGTGTGTGTGAGTAAAACATCAATTCTTACAGCTCCTTTTCTTTGAATTGTATTAACATTAATAATACAAGGCTTTTGATTTTGAATACAAGATGTTAATTTATTAAGATTGATTTGATTAACATATACCCCAACCATTTATTTATGAGAAAAAACCTATGTGATATTAATCATAACACCATTATCTGTATTAATCTGTAATTCTGTTTCCTCCAAAAGCAAACAATATGCATTAACCTCTTCACTCTCCCCTCTTTCAATGTATAGAGAAGTATCCACTCGATTAGACTTTATAGTTTCCTTTTGAGAACTCAGGTCAATTGCATAGATTGTATAAAGTTTTTGAAACGCAACCATATCCAAAATAGGATCATTATTACCATTACTTTCACACACCTTTTGGTAGGACTTGTAGGCTTCCGCATAATCATTTTTTTCCCAATCAATTTCCAATCTATCTCGCGGATAAAATGTGCCATCAAGAGAAACCCAAAGTTGTTTCACCTTAGCATTATCACTCAGCGCATTATTCTTATCAGGGCCTTCATCTCCACCTGGTTTCTTTAAAATGAGCCATAGGTATCGTGGCTTTCCTTGAAGAACACCTAAATTCCAAGTGTAGGTAGTGTGTTCCAGTTTAACGTGTTGACATCTTCTTTTAAGGTATGATACATTTAGTGGTTTCTTTGAGTTAAGTCTTCTATTTAACATCTCCTCCGTTTTAAGATTAGGAGTATATTCACTAATATACCAACACAAATCATTAATAACAAATTTATTATTATCACCAAAAGCATTTTGAGCCCCAAAAAGCAATCTATTTACATTATCATTCCTTTGTAGTTGAAATCTAATTTTAAGCCCATACAAAACTTTATCATAATCACAAAATCCAAATATACCTTTAAGAGGTACTGCTACGGTAAAACTATTCTCTGCTTTTGTTTCATCATTATACATTGACTTCCTTTGACTATAACCGGGGTCAGCATTTGTTCCCGTTGACATATCAGGAATAAAACCTTCAACAGCTCCCTTACCCATTCAATCACTAAACGAATATAGTGTAAATTTCATCATTTCAGATGTAGCAGAGACATAATCAACCGCTTCAACCTCTTGTGTTCCAATATACAGGCGGACACTGTCAAACATTTTCCAGAAGAAATCATTTACGAGTGTAGCATTAGTATTATTCGCAGCCTTAGTGAATTTAAATTTACACAGCAAGAAACTATCAGCTATATTCAAGTAAGTTTGTTGATTATTTATTTCAAAACTTTTTGTTCCGTTTGAATTCCAGTCTGTTCCTGTTATAGCATTTACCTTAAAATAGTCTTCCTTTTTAGTGGAGTTTGAAATGATAATCGTATCATCCAAATCATAGATACTATCAATCGCTTCCATACTTGTATTTATATAGCATTAAAATTGTTGAAACCCTGACCCAAGTATTTTAATGATTTTTTGTCGTTCTTGTGAAGATAGTTGAGTTTTACCTTTTTTTATTTATTTGATTGCTTGTAATTTATGAGACTCCTTTTGAGCATCTTTTATACTCTTTATAGCACCCGCAACTGAGCCCACGGCAGAAGCAGTTGAACCAATTAGGTCTTTATGTTTAAGGATGGTTGAACCAATACCCATTAGAGTATCAATTATACCATCTCCTTTATTTCTAAATTGATGTCCCACACCCCGTTGTCTCTTTGGTTTATAGTATCCTCTACCCACATACCTTGTATAGTATGGTGAAAGGTACATGCCCTCCCCTGTAATTATTTTATATTTTCCCAACTCGTGTTTTCTCACAATAACCATTATTTATTTATTGAAAAACTTCACGTAGGTGAATTCTGATGGATATAATTTCATCATTAAAGGATATCATACGATTATCTTGGTCGGTTATCCTAAAATTTACTCTGTATATGGTTTTTCCTGACACAGGTAAATAGACAAGATTTTTTGGTTCCATATTAAATTTATAACCAATCGGGGTTGAGTATGCACTAAATGAAAATATTGTATTTGTTCTTATTCCATCGTTATAAGCACCATCAATCAAATCACAATGAATTAATACTGAATTTATACCGGAGGATATTTGGATAACATTATCACTGTAAAACGTCCCGTTAGTTTCAATCTTTTTTGAAGAGAAACCCAATAGCTCTCTGAACGAATTTTCAATCGTGAAATCAACTTTATAATTATTTTTAAGCTTAATCGTTGATTTTGAAGTGTGTTTTTGAATATCTATTACCATATTTTTTGGTTCATCACCTTTTTCTTTCATAAGGCGAGAGACTTCTGAAGATATTTGAGAAATCTCGTAAGCTCCGGGTGAAACGGTTATAGTTTTATATCCACTTCCTGGATTATAACTAAACTTGTTGTTTTTCTCTGATATTAAACAAGGTATTATAAGTTTCCATCGACAATAAAGATGCCTCATATGAGGTAAGGGGGTCAAGTTGTAGTGGGTAAGGGAATGAAGCTGTGTAATCGCTCGTTGTGAAATTAAAACTAAGAATTGTGCTTCTCATCTTATTTAATATCTAATAAAATATCTTTGTATTGACATTTATTAATTATTTTCATATTCATCAACTGATCTAAAATGGCTGAGGATTCATTAAAACAATTGTTGTTTCCAGCCTTCTTACTACCTAACAACAATAATAGCCTATTAACTAATTGTGATGGGTCATTTGGAAGAAAACTAACACCTGAACCAAGCTTACTTAAAGCATCAATAATATGTTTCTCCTTCTCATTCTTCTTACTTTTACCAGCAACAGAAACTCCATAATCAAGTGCATTTAGCAACTCAATATACTCTTTATCTTCCTCTCTTTCCATATCAAGCGGTTCATCAAAATAAGGTGAATTAGCATGTCCATCTTTTGTTAGAAGAAACATTAATCTTGGGGTTAATTCAACATTTGGTTGGTCAGAACTTAAGAACACCAATTTATCATTAAATATCAATAACTTTTCTTTCACAAGATGGAACTGTGCTGGTTCTTCTGTTGGAATGAGACCTGCTCTGGTTTTTGAACCCTTCAAATATTCATTGCTTTGAAGAGCTTCTACAATATAATTGGAAAGTTTATTTACCTTCTCAAGATGCCGAAATAATCCTTCATCATCATATTCTAATTCTCCAAGTTCTTGCTCTGTCATTTGACTAAAATCTTTGATCATTTGAAGTTTTTTTGGAGTAAATTCTACCGTGGGGACTGTAGGTGAGTGTTGAGTTTTCAAAACTGGTTTAAAAAATTTCTCTTGTTTTCTTTCAAAGGCTTCTTCACCAGTTAGTTTCTGTCTCCGTTTCTTCTTTATCTCTTCCTGTTGTTTTACAACTTTTGAAACCAACTCTTGATGTTCTTTAAACTTTCTTGCTCTTTCTTCGGTATTCATTTAGTATTGAAAAATATCATTTAATGAATTGTAAAGGTCAATGGGAAAATTTTCCTTTTCTTCATCATTATAGTAAATGTGTTGAAATAAATCATTTTCTTTAAATATTTCATCAAATTCTTTATTGGTATTAATACGAGTTGTTATTTCTTCTTCACTAATACTTGTATCTCTGCTTTTCATACGTTTGCGTTGAGTCTCCTCATCGATATCAAAACCGAATGATAAAATCTTAACTCCATCACCAAACAAATGTTTAATAATTTGTCTCATTCCTTCAGGATTAGTTTCTAAAATCCCAAGACCATTAGATTTCACTTTATTTAACTCACTCTTACAATGTGAATATTTTGTAGAACCAAGAGAGACCTCCTCAAATATTTGGCCTTCGTTCCTCAATCGCATATGTTCCTCCATTGAAATGTAGAAATAATCTTTCCCTTCTACTTCTCCTGGTCGCTTTGCTCTGGTTGTATTACTCACAAAACGAATCATAGGGTGTTTTTTTTTAAAACTTACAATCTTTTCATTTTTACTATTCAAGAGTTTAGATTTATGAAAGTTCTTTCCTGAAGCAGATTTACCCACAAGATTAATAATAATTGTTATCATTTATATATGTAATTATGTTTAAAATAAAAATACATCCTTTAATATCTCATCTTGTTTCACAACAATATATTTATATTTTCCAATCGTGTGTTCCATATAATTTTCAAATTCTTTTTTACTACATAACGTAGAGCAATTATCTCTCCAAAAATTATTTACATCTATTGAATTTAACTTAAATAAAATAAAAGTATTGGCATTGTTTCTTATTGAGCGTCGAGGGAGTTGAAAATATGACTGACTAAGATAAATACAATTACAAGAAGAATGTCTCCCTCTTGTATAGTAGCTGTCCATTACTGTTTGGTTTCTCTCATTAACACAATCATCAAAGATGACGAGGTTCTTTTTTGATTTATCTAAATCTTGAGGTGAAGGTATATCATCCGTATTATCACTGAGAATACAAGTTATGGGTTTTGGTTTCGATTTTGATTTCTGTGTATCACAAAATAATTGTATTATATCTTCAATATTATAATCATTTAGTTTGTTTTGAAGTTTAAATAAACCGATAATGTCTTCCTTTTTAAGACCTGCATTAAAACCCTGTGAGAGTAGTTGATACTCGGGTTGAAAACTAGACTTTGTAAAAATTATTAAATTATCATAATCTAAAAAATTAGGACCAAGGAGCATCTTTAAAAGTAAACAGGTTTTTCCACATCCGCTTGAACCAACTATTAGACATCTCAATGAATTTGGAATGTTTTTATGGTTATTAAATTTTATCTTATTTTCCCAAACGGGTGAAAAATCATTCATTTATATATTTGAAAAACAAGTCATCTAACTTTTTTTGAGCTATTTTAGAAACTCTATATTTTATCCTGAGTTTGGGTTTAATTTCAAAATAATTCATTATTTTATTTATATAGTATCTTGTATTAACATTTCCATTAAAATTATTTTGAATAATAAATATCATTAAACCCTTATACATTTCCTCAATACAAATAGTCTCTTCCCTTGAAAGAAATGGTGTATTATCATCACAATACTTAACATTCATCTCTCTTATTAATCTTGTAAAGTAATTCATTTTTGGTTCTAATTTAAAAGAGTTATATATTTTTTTATTTTTTTTATTATCATTAATTAAAATTAAATCACAGAAAATACATTGTTTATATGAATCCTCATCATTAAGCCCCACTCTATCACAAGCCGGACAATTCTCTAATTTATCATATGGAGAGTCTGGAAATTCTAAATATCCTTCTATCATATTTATATAGTAAATTTTTACTTAAACTAAACGCAAGTTTATTAGCCAATAAATACAATGTTTCAAAGCACAAAAGACAAATTTCAATCAATCTCTACCTCGGTGGAAGATATAGAAAAATATGTCAAAGATGTTAAATTGAACAAAGATAAATATGGACATTTTTGGGTAAAACCAGTTATGGAAAATAACACGAGCCCCTCTATTTCATTTAAAGGAAGAGCTCTAACTATACCTGGAAAGACATCCATTAAAGTAAATCTAACAAAAGTTTCTCCTCTACTCCTGGCAATTTATTCAAAGCTTGAAAAAGTGATCGATCGCGATACTTTGAAAAAGAATGATAAGACCATCAACAATACTCGTGGAGAAATTTGTATTTACTTTAATAATCCAAAGGGTGTAGATCTAAGTAAAATGAATGATGTAAATATTTCTGGTGAAATGTCATTTCGTTCTATGATAGTTAGAGATTATTTAAAGTTAACTTTTGATATTAAAAATGTAGAGATTGAATCTGTTAATGAAAGAAAGTATATAGATATTGATGGGAATATTTTTCCTGCTAATTAAATATGAGTCATTACAGCAGTGAAGATTTTACTATTTCATTGAACTCGGACGATGGTGATGATAGTATTTCATTGAACTCAGATGATAGTTATGATACTAATAGTTTGTGCTCAAATGATAGTTATGAGAGTAGCTTTATTGATGACTGAGTATGATTCTGAGTATTCATGTGATAGTTATGACTCAGATGATTCTGAGTGAAAAAGTGTTTTAGTTTAAGTATAGTTTCATACTAAAAAGCCTGTAAAAAGGCACTTTCTTCTATAAGTGTTTTACTTTAAGCACAGTTTCATCTTTTTAAAAGCCTCTAAAAAGGTGTTTTACTTTAAGTATAATTTTGCTATATAAATATGATCAAAGCAACGTATTGCGACGTTTGTGAACAAGAATATAAACAATACAAAAGACACCTTAAAACTAAAAAACACACATTTAATCTACTTCACCTACTAACTCCTATTCAGAAGGAAACAAAACACTGTTCTGCCTGTAATAAAAATATCCTCAAGAAAGGCTTCAAAATACATCTTAAAACAAATCAACATTCATCAAATTTTATCACAACTAAAAACTCTGATGGTGCATTCAAAGGACATATTAAAATAAGAGTCTTTAACTTCAAACCTCCTGAACCAGAGTCTATAGTTGATGCTGTAGAAATAGTTAAACCTGCTGTTCAAACGTTGATTGAAAAAACACTAAAATAAATGAAACCACTTAAATTTTATATGGGAGTAAAATTAGAAATGACAAAGGACGAAGGAGTTATAGATACACCATACATGAGAACTGAGCCACACTTTATATCTTCATATCAAGATTTTAAAACATCAGGAGTCTATGATGAACTTATTAAACAAGAGCAAGATGTGGATAATTCAATCGTAGGAAGTGGATTCAATATAGGAAAAATTATTTACATAGACATTCATATTCTTAAATCAGATCCTCTAAAAGCTTCTTCTTACATTGATTTACCCAGTGTTATCAAAAATAGAAAAGCAGTTATCAATATCAAAAATAAAGACAATAAATGTTTTCTCTGGTCTATTCTAGCACACTTACATCCTCCACATTTTCATGATGAAAGAGTATCTCATTATAAAAAATATGAGAATACATTAAATACGAAAGATCTAAAGTTTCCGATGACTTTAAATGATATTCCTAAATTTGAAAAGTTGAATAATTTATCAGTTAATGTTTATGGTCTAACAGAAACAAACAACATTCAGGTTTTTAAGCTTTCTGACAATTGTAAACAAACTCATATTAATCTTCTATATTTTAATTCAGACGAAAATTCACATTATACATACATCAAAGATATTACAAAATTAATAAAACCACAAGTATGTAAAAGAACAAATAAAATATATATTTGTATGCGTTGTCTTAACTTCTTCCATACACAAGAAAGATTAGATAAACATTCAAATTATTGTGGTGAACATAAATCAACGGTAATCAACATGCCTAAAAAAGGCTCAAAGATCACATTCAAAGATGAAAAGAAAACAATAAAACATCCATTTGTTATATATGCTGATTTTGAAAGTATTTTAGAAAAAATTGATACTGCTTCTCCAGATCCAAAAGAATCATACACAAATAAATATCAAAAACATACTCCTTGTGGTTTTTTTTATTATATCAAATCATCCGTTGGTGATAAATATAACAAGTTAGAGATGTATAGAGGCTCAAATACCCCAGAGGAGTTTGTGAAACGACTAGAAAAAGACTGTGTTCGATTAACCAAGATAATGAGAGAAACCAATAAACCAATGTCCTTAACAAGTAAAGAAAAAAGGGAATTTATAAAAAACAATGTCTGTCATATTTGTGAGGAGAAAATTGGTAAAGGTCTAAAGGTTAGAGACCATTGTCATCTCACTGGTAAATATAGAGGTCCGGCTCATCAAAGTTGTAATATTAATTATCAACTCCCCTCTTTCATTCCTGTCTTTCTTCATAACAACGCTCATTATGATACACATCTATTTATCAAGGAACTCTCAAAGACTTCTGGAAGTATCTCAGCAATTCCAAACACGGATCAGAAATACATTTCATTCACAAAAACAATTCACACATCTCCTATTACTCATATCAGATTTCTTGATACATTTAAATTCATGGCAAGTCCATTGGCTAACTTGGTTCAAAATCTAAAAGAGTTTCCATGTCTTTCAGAGTATTTTTTAGATAAAGATTTTCTAACACAAAAGGGAATTTACCCCTATGACTATATGGACTCATTTGAGAGATTCAATGAAACAACTTCCTTTAAAAGAAAATTTCTATAACAAATTAAATAATAGTCATATATCTGATAAAGATTATGTACACGCACAAAATGTTTGGAAAAAATATAACATTAAGAATCTTGGTGAGTATCACGATTTGTACCTCAAAACTGATGTGCTTTTGTTGGCTGATGTGTTTGAGGCTTTCAGAACAATCTGTCATTCTGGATATGGATTGGATCCTGCTCACTATTACACTGCTCCTGGATTGGCTTGGAGCGCGATGTTAAAAATGACAAAACAAGCTTTGGATTTGATAACCGATGTTGATATGCTTTTGATGATTGAAAAGGCAAAGAGAGGAGGAATTTCACAAGTCTGTTCAAAGAGATATGCTAAAGCAAATAACAAGTACATTCCAAATTATGATCCATCGGTAGAGAGCTCCTACTTGATGTATTATGATGCGAACAACCTGTATGGCTGGGCAATGTCTCAGGCTCTTCCTTATGGAAAACTTAGATGGGTAAAGGAAAAAGATTACAAAAAGGTTTTACAAGATGTGTGTATCTCTACACAAAAAGAATTGGATGATTCAAAGGTTGGTTATTATTTTGAGGTCGATTTGAAATATCCAGAGGAACTTCATAACCTACACAAAGATCTCCCATTTGCTTGTGAAAAGGAAAGTCCAAAGAAGGAGTGGTTAAGTGATTATCAACAATCATTTAATATAGGTGAATCAACAGAAAAATTACTTACTACATTATATAACAAGAAAAATTATGTTCTACACCAAAGAAATTTGCGACAATATTTATCAAAAGGTCTAAGAATAGAGAAGATCCATAGGGTTCTAAAGTTCAATCAAAGTCATTGGTTAAAGGGGTACATTGATTTTAATACACAAAGAAGAACAGAGTCAAAAACAGATTTTGAGAAAGACTTTTATAAATTGATGAATAATGCGGTCTTTGGTAAGACCATGGAAAATGTGAGAAAAAGACAAAATATCAGACTATCAACATCTTGGAAACAAGCATCAAAATTAATTAATAGACCGAGTTTTACTAGAGCTGAGGTCTTTACTGAGAACTTTTGTGCGATCCATTTGATTAAAGAGAGTATTGAAATGGACAAACCTATTTATATTGGAACATCAATTCTTGATTTATCAAAGTCATTAATGTATGATTACTTTTATAATAACTTGAGGAAGAAATATCAAAATGATGTTAATCTACTTTATATGGATACAGATAGTTTCATTTTGCAAATTAATACTGATGATGTTTATTCAGACATGAAAAAGGACATTAATATCTATGACACTAGTAATTACAGTCCAGAGAGTGAGTTGTTCTCTTCTAAAAATAAAAAGGTGATTGGAAAGTTTAAGGATGAATTAGGGGGAAATGTCACGAGTGAATTTGTGGGATTGAGGTCTAAGGCTTATGCTTATAAATACATTGTGAATAACGTTGAAAAGACTGATAAGAAGTTAAAAGGTGTAAAGAAAAATGTTATGAAAGAAACAATAAACTTTAAGGATTATTATAACTGTTTAACAACAAAGAAAGAAGAGTTTAGAAAGATTAATGGAATAAGAAGTTATAAACATAAATTATATTCAGAAGAGGTGAATAAGAAAGCATTGGGGGCTTTTGATGATAAGAGGTTTATTTTAGAAAATGGAATTGATAGTCTCCCTTATGGTTATATAAGTATATAAGTGATAAGTTAAAAAGGGGGGTTAGGGATTTTAACGGGCTACCGCCACCTTTTTACTATTATATAAATGATAGAACCAAGTACCAACCAGACTAAAGAGTGGAGGTGTAATCAACCTTGGTATATAAATGGTAAACATAACGAATGTGAAAAATAACAAATAGGTATAATTGAAAAGACAACTGGTAAAAAAATTTACAAAACAAATAAGAGAATTAATTTAAATACCGGTGAATTGGGTAAAAAAAGATGGAAATATTTTTGAGTGGACGGAAAACTTTGATGGTTGTCAGGAAAATATATACTTTAATTTTAAAATGGTATGTGGCACTGGAGGCGCTCAAACAAGAACATTGAGGGAGGTTTACCATTTTATCTTAGCTCAGTTAAAATATCTTAATAAAGAACCAAACTCAAACATCTTTTTTGTTAATATATTAGATGGTGAAGAGAGTGGCAAGAGAATTAAATTATTTCCCACGCAAAAACAAATATTTGTAGGGTCGTTGTTTGAGTGGGCCAAAGATGATTCACCAGATGATATTAAGAGTAAAAGGTTAAAAGGTCCATAAGGTCAGAAGGATCACAGGTTCACACAGGACCATTGTTTAAGTGGTCTAATGAATAAGGATAACATGTCAAAAGGTAAGAAGGTTCGTAAAGAACAGGGTGAGAGAAATAGAGGTGTTTAGGGGCAATGAGGGAGGGGAAAAATTAACATGCAAGTCAATGGGAAAATGAGAGTGTCCCAGAAGCAACATATATACACTACTCCTACCTAACAGACTCACGCCCACAGCTAACCGAATTGCAGAATTGTCTTCAAACTATACATTGACGGACGGTGGGGAGCATTATTTACAATGACGTTACTTTATTTACAAAACGTAACCCAGGACCTGTGATTGTTCTTTCTGGGGGGGGAGACAGTCTGCTCTGCATCGACGCACCATGAAAGCACCCAAAACGCACCAATACACCCTCAAGCACCAATCGGTGCACAGTCATCACTGTTCATGAAAATAAAAACAACAAACAAACCCCAAACCCTGCTGGTGGTCTCTTGCTCTTCGGCTCCCTCTGCTGGCTATTACTATCTTCCAGGTGTTGTCATCTTCTTTGCTGGCGGCCTATTTGCAATAAAACTTGCACAAAACGTGTCCATTTTTATTTTATTTATGGCCCACAGGGCCGACTAGTGTGGTTCACCTGTGGGGCATAGGTGCCCTGTGACCAAGGTCCGCCAGCAAGATCTCGGGCCTCCATGGCCGGTTCCAGCAGAGGGGCCATGCCCCAACCCATGGGGTCCATAAGTGGTGCTCAGCCACAGACATGTGGTCCATAATGTGGTGCATCGATGCAGACAGCTGGTTCTGGGAGTTCCGGGCGCACAATGGCGGACTCACGCACGCTCCCCTCGGCGCCCAGTGGCGCACAGGTCCTCATGTGGGAGACAAAGGGGGGGAAAGACAGATGAGCGAGGGGTAAGGTCACAAGGGTACACTTCAATACAGGCAATGCAAGGCGAAGTGCTTACGGAGAGCGAAGTGAGAAAGCTCGTCCCTACCGTACGTCACCCCCTCCCTGTCACCTCCACTACCCTTGCCCTTACCCCATATTTACAAAATCTACACATTACAAATTCGTCGCTAATGTCACGTCTTCCCCATATTTCCCCTATACCAAATTCGTCTACACAATCCCTCTAACCAAAATTTGCCATCACCCAATTCATCATCAATCCTCATAAGGAGGGAGAGATGGAACAACAAGCACAATGTCACACCCACGTCATGATGTGTCTCACATTCCAAACATTTGCATCAATAAAAATAATAAAAACAACCTGGCATGGTGTGGAGGTACGTCATCCCAGGTGAGTGGATGTAGATGGTGCGAGGAGATCTCCAATCCTAACTATCCTCTAAATGACATTAACACACTTTACACTACCCGGGGTCTTTCCCTGCCAATCCATTGGCCAACTTACACTATGGGTTCTAAAAACCAATTCCCATTGACCAAACTGTGGTGCTTCATCAATTTGGGGTCTCACTCCCCCGATTCATCTCCCGGTGCCCTTGCACAATTTCCAGGCTGGGTCGTGCAGCTCTCCCAGCAGGTCTACCCACCTGCACACCTCCACCACTGTAGTTGCCACCCGAGCTTACCTAGCTCCTCACCCTAACCTAACTAACTGGGGAAGGCCCCTCCTGGCTCTGTCACCCCTTGGTGCCCTCTGGCACTGGGCTACCCGGGTCCGTCCTCCGGATCCTCGGGCCCCATCCACAACAACTACCGGCTCCCAGAGCCCACCTGTGGCCTCACCTGGCCGACATCCTCACAGTGGTGGAGTGCCCAACCAACTACACACACACTAACAGGCTACACGCCCAGCCATTTCCACAACACTAATGCACCCATCCAAATACCATTCTTCCACCACGTACCACAGATGCCAATATCTAACCACAATTTACCTGTACCCTCTACCTAACACTTACACTACCCTCCCCGGGTATTCATGATGGGGTCCATCTTTCCCCCATTCACACCTTCGCACCGTCCACTCCACTCCACAGTTTCCACCATACTCACTCCACGACCATCCATTCCAATACTCCATATATTCCACACTCCATGTCTTCCACACAACCATTCTCCATACACCTGTCGTTGCACACCTGTGCAATCACACCTGGTGCCACCTGCACCCTCCTTCCTTCCTGGACCATTTGGTCAACAAAACACACATCACCATCACTCACTCAAACACTGCTCCATACACCTGTCCAGTTGCACACCTGTGCAATCACACCTTTTAACCACACACACGGCATCATCTGAACTACCTGTTGCCCTGCTAACTTAGTGCTCCCCTTCTTCCCTTTAAACTAAGCACATACCATGTCATTATCATCCACACTAACCTACCTGCGTCCCCACTACAGGTATCATTGTCATTACCTAATCTTAACGTTACCTAAGGTCATCTTCTCTAGATCCCTACACATTATATCCTAACCCTCCCGGGCTAGTTTTCACTGCCAACCCCATAAGTCTAGTGCTCCTTTGCCCACGGTGTGAGAGATGGCAGAGTTGCCATCCCACCACATCGGGTATCTTCCACTACCAATTTTGCTCACCAAATTCCAGCCAATCAAAAATTTGCCAATCACTACCAATCTGCCAATCATCACTCTGCCAATCCTTTGCCAATCATCAAATTTTGCTTTTCAATTTCGGGTCCAAAACACTATCCTCATCATCACAGTCTACTCACTAGTGCCTCTCGGTGCGCCAATTCACTTCTGCAGCCCGGCTTCGCACGGCCGAGCAATGAATGCGGGTTGCTTGGTGCCGGCGGTTGGATACGTCCGGCATTCGGTGCAGGGAAGGACGCTTACCCGGGCCGAGATCCCACGCACCATCTCGGCACAGAGCCGTCCAATGGCCCGATCTCGACCTGCCGGAACGCCTTAACCACAAAGGGTTGTCGTGACGACCCTTCCTACAGGGCCGCCCGCTCCGCTTAGTGGAGCACGGACGCGGCCGTTCAAAGCGCGGCCCGGCGTGGATCTCGCACGGCGGTTCTTTCGAAACCGCCGCGGATCCCCGCGGCACGCAAAGCTGCCCGGTTCGCACCGAAGGCCCGATTCGGCTATACGTCGCTCTAACCGCTAACCCGGTTAGCGTCGATGCTCCATTCGCATGCTTACACCCCGCAGCCCGTTCCTTGCTCATACATCCAGCCGTCTCCATGCTCTTTGTCATTGCACCTTCCCTGACACACCTAGGTACACTCAATCCGCTTACAGACTTGGTCACACACCTGACCACCGCACACCTTTGCACACACTCGTCGTTCGCACACCTCACCAACACACCTCTTCGCGCCCCCTCCTCGGTCACCTCCTCTGTGACAACCACAGGTGTGCTCTCACTTGCACAGCCAATCACGTGCCTCACTACTAACTCAAGTGTGCATTCCCACACACGCTCTACCATTCCACGTGTGCATCCTTCCATTCCAGGTGTACATCCTCTCTCACCTGCCACAACCAACTCACGCTCCGTGTCACTCTCACTACTCTCACCTCCACACTCGGTCGCGCACTCACCCTTACTTTTGACAGCGCACTCTTTCCTCATGCACCCGTCCGTTACACACCTTTCTCGCGCATCCTCTTGCGCACACTCTCCCGTTACACCCTCTAACACTCACCACAGGCGTGCATTCTCCTTTACTCTTGACAGCGCACTCTTTCCTCATGCACCCGTCCGTTACACACCTTTCTCGCGCCTCCTCTTGCGCACACTCTCCCGTTACACCCTCTGTAACACTCACCACAGGCATGCATGCTTTCGTTACATCCTCTGTAACACTCCCCACTACGCGCTTCCATGTGCTCCCTCGCACACGCGCTACGACGAACTCGCTCTCGACAGCACACTCACTCCTCGGCGCGCACTTTTTCCTCACACACCCGAGTCGGACATTCTCGCACACCTCCTCTTTCACACACCGTACCTGTCACACACTTCACCAACGGCCTCTCACGAACACCCGGGTTCACATCAACCCCCAAGCCGACTGAAGCCCCCCTCACATCATATGCATTTCCGAATATATCGCCACTCACCTTGGCACCTCGTCTCCGCACCTCCTTCGCCACCTGCAAACTCTTTATTTGGTTAGCGAGCACACCATCATGATTTGAGCACCGACCTTGCACATACTCCATCACTTCCTCCCTTATCTCCGTTTTAGTTTCCCTCCGTCTCTTCTTAATTTCACTCACCCCCTCTTCCACCTCCTCTAACTTTTGCTTCACCTCTTTTATTTCCCGGTGCGTCTCCTCAATTTCGTCCTCTAAGGCTACCTTGACCGTTTCTATGTGCGTCCTTACCTCCCGGTCCTTCGTCTCCATTACTTCTGTCACCTCGTCCAACCTCGTTGTCAGTCCCTCACGTACCATCTGACATTCCTTCTGTGTTGCTATTAATTCGTTCTTAATGTCTTTTTGTGTCGCTTTTAACCCCCCGATTATTGCCGTGTTCTTTTCCACTTGGTCCACGAGTTCCTTTTGTCCCACTGTCAGCTGTTCTACTCCCCTCGTCAGACCCTCTATGCCCCCCTGTAACCTAGCCGTATTATTCCTCACCTCTTTCTCCATACGCTTCTCACCTCGCTTTACCTCCTCGCGTACCCCCGAGACCTCCTCGCCTACACCTCGTCGTATTTCCTCCTTCATCTCCTCCATCTCTTTTGTGGATGCCGCCCTCATCTGTCCTAATTCATCCCTTTGGGCATCCAATTTGGTTTTTACCCCGATTTTCACCTCCTCTATCTGCTCTCCCATTTGTTTAATTTCCCGGGCCGATTGCTCCCCTATTTCCCGCAATTTGTTTTCCATCTTGTTTTCTAACCCCTCTAACCCATTTTTCACCCCCTCTATCTGATTCTCCTGGGCAGCCATTCTATATTCCACCCCCGTTAACCCATGTTTCACCCCTTCTATCTGATTGTCTAACCTCTCAAATTTCTTGTCTAACCCCTCAAATTTCTTGTCTAACCCCTCAAATTTCTTGTCTAACCCCCCGATTTGATTTCCTAGTCGCTCCCCCATTCTGTTTTCCAAACCTCCAATTTGGTTTCCCATACTCATCTGCACAGCTGCTTGCAGCTGCGCAATGAGGGCCTGCATGTCAATCCCTCCCACTTGTGCAGCGGGCGCGGCCGCCGTAGCCATGTGCGAGGCGCCATTTTGCGCGCCCGCAACCTCGTACGCGAGGGCGCCATCTTGCGCGCCTGAAACCTCCTCAACCACCTCATTGCTCTCCTCTATTTCTTCCCTCTGATCCTGGGTTACTCCTAACCCCTCTTCTAGTTCCCCCACCGGCATCCGATCGCCTTGACAAGCCATGGCGCGATTTCAAAATTCAGGTTTTTCTTAAAACAAAACAAATTTCGGCAGCTCGTAATTTTGAGCGCGTTAAGCGCGCTTCGGGTCCGATCCCGCTCCCGACACCAATTGTTACGGACCGCGGATAAGATGTTGATTTGCCGAGCGGATGGCGCCGCGGCCCTAACAGTTACCCCGACTAACCCGATTCCTGAACGTTGGCCGAATCGCGCCACAGATATTCAATGGGGAAAAGACTAAGGCGACACGGATGTGAAGAAGAAGAAGAAGGAGAAATAGGGAATACGAAGATAATTTATTTGCTATTTACAGGCCCCAAAAAACCAAGGAGAAGGAAGGATAACAAAACAATTTACAGAAGATATTAGAGACACAGTGCAATGCTAGCTTACCTACAGTCTTAATTAACCCAGGACAGAACAAACAAAAGACAGACTCACGCGGGGAATGATGACAGGAATGGCAGGAGGTGGATGGCTGGAGGGGGAGGAAGGTCCAGCTGGAACCGCAGCACGGTCGGGTCGGGGATGAGTAGCCGCCGCCCTCTCTCGATCGGCGCGTTTAGCAGCCGCCGTTCCTTCGCGGCCCCTCTCAAAACTGCCGTCAAGGCCCCGAAGCTGCTGGGGCTGAAGCTGCGGTGGCTGAAACTGCTGTGGCTGAAGCTGCAGTGGCTGAAACTGCTGTGGCTGAAGCTGCGGTGGCTGAAACTGCTGTGGCTGAAGCTGCGGTGGCTGAAACTGCTGTGGCTGAAGCTGCTCTTTCAGGGATCCCTTACTCAACTCTCTTTTCCACTCAACTCTCAACTCAACTCAACAACTCTCAACAACATTTAAAAAAAAAAACATTCTCATATCCACAACAATATCAATATATATGTATATATATACACAAAGAATTAAGTTAAGCACCCCCCCCGTTTTTTTACAACCTCGCACATTACAAGTTTGTTGTCGTCAAAACAGTGTAATATACCCATGATATTGCTATATTTTCTGGAGAAGTGATATTACGGTCACATAAAAACATAACAATCATGCCGTTTTCAATATTTTATTCTGAATAATTTAAGGTGAAATTTTTTGGGAATTTTAGGCATATTTTCACCTCAATTTAAGTATGGAGCTATAGGTCCATCACGGACAGTGTGGATGACGTTTATGTTTTCTAACGTACAGTCATTGTTCTGAGAAGACCTCTAGCGATCTTTGCGGCAATAACGTGTGTAGGACCCACGTGATCGGATCACTGACTCAACCAATCACTTTTTTTCACTTTGATCACTCAATTTCATCAATGGATAATTCCTAATGTCATACCAATCATTATTTGATCTCACATACCTTAGAATATATGCCAATGTATACATATACACAAAGAATATATATTAGGGGGTGCTTACCTTAATTCGTTGTGTAGGGGTGCTTAACTTAATTCTTTGTGTATATGTATATATATGTATATATATGTATATATATGTATATTCAGTAGTGACCCCTAATTCCGAACGCCCCTCATCTCGAACTACTCTAATTCCGAACCGTAAATTCGAGAAAATTTTGTCCCTAATTCCGAATGTATTTCTATAACCGAACCGCCAACATAGCGTTAGCGTCGTTCATATTTCCCGCCGCGAGCGTCGAGATTTTGAAGGCTTTGAAGAACCTATTGTGCCTGCTATTGTAGCATTGGGTCAGTCCATGGGCTTCGAGGTGAGTGAAGAGGATGTGGAGGAGTTAGTGGAGGATCACAACAAGGGACTCACCACAGAAGAACTTCAGCACCTCCACAAGATGCAGCAAGAAGAAGTGGCAGTGGAAATTTATTCAGAGGAGGAAGAGGGAGCTAGTGGTAACATTTCCAGTGCTGAAATTAAAGAACTGTGCTTCCATTGGTCTAAAACACCGGCCATTGTTGAAAGGTGGCACCCTAATAAAGCAGTGGTTAACAGGAGCATTAACTTGTTCGGTGACAATGTGATTGACCACTTCAGAAAAATTAAGAAAAGTCGCCAACACCAGGCAACTTTGGAGAGGTGGTTCTCTAAAGAAAGCAAGCCTAGTGAGCCCCAACCCTCTACAAGTGGTGTTAAGAGACAAAGAGAGCAAACACCAGAAGCACAGTCATCTGATGTTAGCTTGGAAGGTGCCTCACCTTCCAAGCAATAAAACCCTCTCCCTCCTTCCTCCTCTCCAGCTTCCACATGCACCATCAGAACTCTCCACTAAGGTAAATGCAGTTATTTTCATGTTAGTACATTTATTTCTTGTTATTATTATTATTATTATTATTATTTGATATTTAGGGCATTTACTCATCTTATTTTACCTTGAATCATGTGTATTTGCAGTTAACAGTGTCTTGATAATGGATTTTTGGGGTCCAGGAACGGATTAATTCACTTTCCATTATTTCTAATGAGGAAAATAGTTTCTAATTCCGAACTTTTCCCAATCCGAACTTCTGCTGGAACGAATTAAATTAGGATTTAGAGGTCCCACTGTATATATATATATATATATATATATATATATATATATATATATATATATATATATATATATATATATATATATATACACAGTGGAACCTTGACTTACGAGTTTAATTCGTTCTGTGACCGAGCTCGTAACTCAAATTGCTCGTTTCTCAAATCAAATTTCCCCATTAAAATGCATTGAAATGCTTTTAATCCGTTCCAGCCCGCCAAAAACCACACCAATTTTTTTTTAAATATACAGTATATATAAAAATATCTCGCGCTTTATATTTCACCTGTATGCAGCATACAAGTTGGCAGGATGGCCTGGACTGGAGGTACGCACACTTGACTCTAAAGTCTAAACTGTCCAGCCTGGGTTTGAATCCCGACCCAGCTATAACCTGTCATGGGTGAATCACAGGCAGGGTGATTCATCAATGTGTGTACCGCTAAACTGGGCGCCCCGTTTGCATCCCATTAGTTGTTGGATGTTAAGGATCTCACCGTGTTTTCCACAAAGAGAAGGCGAGCTATCGCCGGCACTCTGAACAAGTTGTGGCCTGGCATGCTCTTCTCCTCTGCCGTTATATACGTCCTCCTCGGCATCTTTTTCCAGAAGAGCCCTGTCTTGTCACAGTTGAAGATTTGCTGGGGGATGTATCGTTCGGCTTCTATCAGTTCGGCAAAAGTTATAATAAAATCTTCAGCTGCCTTCACATCCGCCTCACCAAGTCGACAACACGCACACCTCGCTCATGTTTTTCGACGATTGCGTGTTTTATATCCAAGCACATCATCCTCTTCTTCTTCTCAGTTATAATAAAATCTTCAGCTGCCTTCACATCCGCATCACCAAGTCGACAACACGCACACCTCGCTCATGTTTTTCGACGATTGCGTGTTTTATATCCAAGCACATCATCCTCTTCTTCTTCTCAGTACCGTGTTTTCCACAAAGAGAAGGCGAGCTATCGCCGGCACTCTGAACAAGTTGTGGCCTGGCATGCTCTTCTCCTCTGCCGTTATATACGTCCTCCTCGGCATCTTTTTCCAGAAGAGCCCTGTCTCGTCACAGTTGAAGATTTGCTAGGGGATGTATCGTTCGGCTTGTATCAGTTCGGCAAAAGTTATAATAAAATCTTCAGCTGCCTTCACATCCGCCTCACCAAGTCGACAACACGCACACCTCGCTCATGTTGTTCGACGATTGCGTGTTTTATAGCCAAGCTCATCATCCTCTTCTTCTTCTCAGCACTGCACTTGGCACTCACTTTCTTAGGCCCCATGGTTAAAACTAAGAAATTTTCCAAAATAACCAAAATGCGAAAACAAAAATGCAGCGATATACGGCAGAGATACTGTACTTGCACGGCAAGATAACCACGTGACCGGAACCCACCTGGTGGCGGTTGGCGTAAACTCAAAATAACCAACATGCGAAAACAAAAATGCAGCGATATACGGCAGAGATACTGTACTTGCACGGCAAGATAACCACGTGACCGGAACCCACCTGGTGGCAGCTGGCGTAAACTCAAAATAACCAAAATGCGAAAACAAAAATGCAGCGATATACGGCAGAGATACTGTACTTGCACGGCAAGATAACCACGTGACCGGAACCCACCTGGTGGCGGCTGGCGTAAACTCAAAATAACCAACATGCGAAAACAAAAATGCAGCGATATACGGCAGAGATACTGTACTTGCACGGCAAGATAACCACGTGACCAGAACCCACCTGGTGGCGGCTGGCGTAAACTCAAAATAACCAACATGCGAAAACAAAAATGCAGCGATATACGGCAGAGATACTGTACTTGCACGGCAAGATAACCACGTGACCGGGTGGCGAAAGCTCGTAACTCAGATCTCGGCTCGCATCTCAAAGCAATAAACCGCCCGAGCGACGGCTCGTATCTCGAAAAACTCGTAAGTTGGGGCACTCGTAAGTCAAGGTTCCACTGTGTATATATATATATATATATATATATATATATATATATATATATATATATATATATATATATATATATATATATATGTATATATATATATATATGTCGGGAGTTACTCCTTGATCGTAACAGAATTCCACCATCAGTTTGAGAATGACAAACGTTTATTAAATACCAAGTACACAGCTGGGAGGGAGCAAGACATCTACAGCATGAAAGGACAACATGCCAAGTCAACCTTCCTAAAGTCACATCGATTCGCAGTTCATTTATATAGAGGCACTCTTTATCAGAGAATCTCCGCTAGAGTCCGGGAGGACAAAGAAACTGGGCTAAGGGTCCTCCCACCGGCATCCCCAGTGGGCCATGTTCCCCACCGTCATCCGTCCTTTCGTCTTGGAGGAGTGAAGCACGCACCGTTAGGATCCGGACCAGATGTGTTTTCAAGGCTCCGAGGTGACAAGAAATATAACTCACTGAAGGGGGATTGCATTCCTGGTCCTGATAAGGCCATAAAATGTATGAGGTCGTTCTGATGAGTTCCAGGTGTTGGATGTACCTTTCAGCTCACTTTCTTATTTAAACTTAAACCCAGAGTATATTTATCATAACTCGAGCATCATTTGATTATACGAAATATAGTTAATGTTTTAACAGTCTATCAGCAAAGGTCTATGTCTACAAATTCAAGCATCCCACGTAAGGTTCACATTTCACACACATATAATCGGCATTCCTGCCCGCGGCTCGAGACGCCGTTTGCGGGCCAAGGAGAGAGTTTTACGACAAGGCTATCTGGCCTGTAAAGAACGCACGTATACAACAAAGCCATCTGTTCTGCACAGACGAAGCGTGTATTTCTCATTTTAAACTATGGCAAAGCAAAAACCTTTTTATTAACTATGAAATAACATTTTCAAACAACATTTATAACAGAGCTCATGCAGTAACAAATCAGCTACCTGACAATTAACCTTCCTCTTGTCTCGTCGAGACAAAGTATCTCAAGAGACAACCTGCCGCATCGGGCTTTATTGAAAGACAATCGTGTAATGCGGGTATCTCCCAAGGGCATACCGTGCGCCCATAGCGCCTCGCCCGTGCATTTGGGGAACGTGTCGTGTGGTGCGTGCTTGGAACCTGAGGGCTCAGAACATGAAAGGCCATTAACGTTTCGGATCCACAACGAAGGCGTCTGGTCCAGATGAGGTTCTGCACCGCCAGGGGGCCCATCACCTCCCCTGCGGAACTTGCTCCCCCCACCCTTTGCAGACGCGGTCCTTGCAGATCTTCGAAGTTAATCAACGATCATGCCCATGAGACCTTTCACGTGCTGCTGTTCTGGGGAATACATAACATTGTCAGTATCTTGTGTCTCATGTTCCTGGTCAGGGTACAGAGCGTTAAAATCCGAAACATTTGAAGCAAAGAGAGAGACTTCCTTTATGTCAAAGTCTCCCATCGACGCCTGGTCGGCTTGCGGGTCTAGGATATCCATGTCGGGTCCCTCGACTGCCAGACCCAGCGTCGCAATCAGCTCCATAGTTGGGTCGGAAGGGGGTGTACAGCTGTGAGCTTGTAATACATAAGAGGCGTTAGCCAGTTCACGCAAGGGGTTTACAACACAAGTATCACAGTCATCACAAACATCAATACAATCTTCTGAAGCGCCGGTCACATCTGCCTTGTTGAAGGACCCATTCAGGTCGACGGCCTCTGTGGTCAGAACCATAGTCGTTGTCGGCGGCTTCTTCATTTTCCATCCTGTAAAGTACTTTCTCATACAGAGGAGGACTAAAGATTTCATTAGTGCCCCCCAAATTACTACCCCGATTATCACGGCCAGTGCGGTCAATAACCACTTCACTATAGTGCCTGTCCATCCCCGGAACCAGTCAGTGAGCCAGCTAAATTTATAAGAGTTCTCGCGCGCGATCCGATCGATCGTCAGGGCGTGGCTAGTTTCCCTTAGTCTCACTATTGCGGCTGACACTCCTTCGGATGGATCAGGTATGTAAGTGCAACATTTTCCCTCTATTATTCCGCATACCCCTCCTTTCTCTGCCAGGAGCATGTCCAAAGCCACCCGATTCTGCATCACCATTGTACGCATGTGAACTACCGTGTCCAATAGTATGTCATGAGCCGTAGCGGTGTCGTTTGCCACCTTTTCTAGGGCCAAAGCCAATTTATCTATCTGGAAGCTGTTCATGGCTGTGCCCGCACCTGGGAAGAAGAAACCTAACACCTTTTCCCATAGGCTCCCGTGTAGTTTAGTGGTTCCATCTTCGTTCATGACTGACCTCTTGTGTCGCCTGTCCAGGGACTTTGGGTCTAGCTCGTCCAGTATCTCAACGTCAGGAAGGACTGAACCAAGATAACATGTGCCCCCCCAATTATTTGGTAAATAGGGGTAAGCCTTGTCGCCGCATATAAACATTGTCCCATGGGGTGGGACCAGGTGGGTGGATAAGCACTGGAGTCCCTTTATCACCCCATTAATCCTACTAACCCCCCTAGAGAATGTTATAGCCGTTATGTTGTGGTTGTGTTTATCTTGCAGTACTATTCGTAGTGTAATCCCAGCACTCCCTTGTACCAGCTTCCCGGGGAGAGTGTAGGCGCATTCTGATTCTCCCATAAGCAAGTGGCCGGAACCCTGGAGGCAGACCATCCCTTTCTGTGGTTTGACCCAGACGGGGGCAGGCCTCTCGGCCACATGGGCAATCATTGAAGGGCGATAATTAAATTGCCGATTGCAACTCTTGCCGTTGCCAACCCCTTCTCTTTCCAGCGTGGTGACTAAACATGGGGAATCGATAGGTTGTGAGCAAAGGTCATTGAGGGACAGAGGTAGCACTATCATGTGTGTTCCTGTGGTGCCTGCTTGGGGGAAAGTGCATGCACGACCAGCAGTGTGTCCTATTTTGAATTGTCGCCACCTCTCTTGCCACTTTCCAATATGTGTTTTCACCCTTCTTTGGGGCCTTGTCCTGGGGGTGCGGCGTGAGTATGTATTCGATGCATGGTGGTCGGGGAGTCAATAATTGTATGGTCGTAACTTCACATATCAATATCAGGGTGGTATTTCTTTCTAGTAAAGCGTCCGTGGTTAAAGTGTTCGGACCTTTTCCCCATTCGAATCCTGCTCTGGCGGAACTTGCTGTTGGTCCAACTTTTCCTCCCCGTTTTACTTGCCTCCGACGAGAGAGGGCAACTTGTGTTGACTTCGTTCCGTTTGGATTTGTCCTTTCCGCCCTCCACATTATATATATCCACGGGGGGTCCTTTGGTGGTATTAGACAACATGGTACGTTTGTCAGCCATTAGGGTTTAAACCCCATGACTCAATTGAGTATAACATCTGAAATTATATATCGTGCTTCTGGAAACTGATTTGAACTCAGCTGCAGGCAGAGGCGAGTGGACAAAAAGTGGTTTCGAGGCTCAACGTGCAGGGTGGATCCTTAGCCTAGTAAATTAGTCCTTGAATGAATGTGCCAAACAGTAGATAAAATGCTCTCGACCCACGTACAGGAAAAGATGTCATCCAAACGCCTCCTTCACAAAGGGAATAATTAATTATATATCTTCGTAGTGTTTAGTATGTCTCCTAAACCAAGGACGTATCCAATCTTCATCTACCATTTAGCCTAGTGTATAAGAATATTTACTTCGGCCTGCGCTCGGGTCTGATATGTTTAGATAGATAGCCAAAAAAAGCGTAGCCTATCATTATGCTTACATCTTGTTGTCTAAATTTGACCTTCTATAGGACGGGACAATGGGAGGTGTTGTCCTTATTGCCCAGTAGTGCTATGTCTTTAGCGCAGATTCTTGTCTAATATTTTGCTATAAATGAAATGCCTTTCCACTTATTTTTCAGCGAGTGTCTTGAGGAATTGTCCGCTGCGTGTAGGCGGTACATTCTCGAGCCTCGCTCCACACGTGTGTATATAATCGATTTTATTAAACATTGTTGTTCTTCTTCCTCTGATTCTTCTTCTTCTTCCTTCCCTTGAGGTCTTCGATCTCGACACGTTTATCTTCTGTCCCCAAGTAACGCTTTGATAATGGACGTGAGACTTAGAGGTTAGGTTTTCATATAATTCTTCAACATATGCCACCATGTCCGCCCACTTGAGGGGTGGGGTGGTGGGCGCTGTGCTGGCGAGGTGGTATAATCCTAGTAGTGCAAGTGTAATTAGTCCTATATGTCTGTGCAGCTCCTGCCCCATCCTGTGTGACGGTGGGTGTGGGTAGGGCCAACTTACAATGTGTGGTGTGGATCCACGAGGTCTTGCCCTCGCAAAAGACAGCGGTTGGTGTAGTCGGCAATACCTGGAATGGTCCCGTCCACCTTTTCCAGGGCGTTCTTGCGGGTGAAGTGCTCCACGAACACCTGGTCTTTTTCCTCTGGTGGAACACCTGGTCCACAAGCGCCCTGGGAACACCTGGTCACCAATTTCCTAATCCACTTTTTCCAAGTGGATCCAATTTTATCCAATATTCGATTTTAAATTCAATCCAATTTTCTCTAATCCTTCTCTCAGCATCCCATTTGCCTGTTTCCTACATCAATAATAAATAAAAAATAAACGAAAATTATTTCAGCTAGAGTTTCAACTAGAATTACCACAAACAAACCACCATTAACCTCCATTAACCTCCCCCTATTATTTATTTATTTTCGCGAATAAACAAATAATAGAAATAACCTGGTCTATTTATTGGAAATATGTCTTACTGTCTGGTCAATTCCAATTCCAATTCTGGTCAGTTCTGGTGTCTGGTCACACACAATGTTTTTCTCACCCACTGTGATTCGCTCAAAATAGATTCTCACTGTTGTTATGTCTGAAATTCGTCTCATGAAAACCCATTCAAGAGTCCGGTGTAACAGACAGACAAACACATAGACACGCCGAAGACCCCAGGGTACCCATCAAACTAGCTTGTCCCCAGATCCACAAAACAAAACTTGTAACTTACTCAATTTTTTCTTTTCAATTGTCATCCCAATTGTCATTCCCTGTGCAAATTAGAACACTCCGGACTATGTCAACAACTGAACTTCCAAGACAACAACGATAACACACACCACCTGTCATTCACAGTAGACAACTGCATCTCCTTCCTTTCATTCATCCAAAGCAAAATTGATGACATCTACAACGGCTCAATCACCACAACCCGCTCTATCCTGACAAACTGCATCACTGAAATAAAATCCTGGCTTCAGATCAACAACAACCAACAACGACCTCAACCACCCATAACTCTGCCCTCAACATTGATGGTTTCCCAGTATCCACCTTCCCTCACATCCGGAATCTTGGCATCATCATTGACCAAACCCTCTCCTTTGACAAATACACTAAACAGATCATAAAGACAGCCTTCTTTCACCTTAAAAACATCGCCCGTCTCCGTCCATCCCTCTCCTCCACGGCTGCAGAAACCCTCATCCACGCTTTCATCACCTCCTTCCCACACACTGCATCATTTAAGCTGACTACTCCCTTCTGAGACTTGCGCTTCCCAGTCGCCTCTTATACTATTGCGCTCCCCCGTCATTATAATCCACCAATCTGTTACGTCCCCTACTACAGGTAACTCTTCCTCAGCGAGCTTACACTGCCATATTTACCTCCATGGAACAGTTGGTGGTCCTCCCAAAGGTGCATTCCGATGTTTAATACAATGACACCTGAGCACTCAATTAGCCCTCCATCGTACCACAGACTTACAATCAGACAGACAGACAAATAACAGAGGCGTGTCACCAGCCTCAGCACAGGACATCACCTCTCCAGACAGGCACAATATAATCCACAGTATCGAAATGCCAACTTCTATCTGGAGCCTCGCAAAGCCAAAAGTCGGGCATGTTCACTGCATTTCACGCAATTGCAACCTCCAACCACACGGGGTGTTCCACCCTGCTCCATGCATGCTCCAAGCTCCACGCTCCATGCATGCATGCTCCACCATGCAACCCGATCTCTACTTGGTGCGCCCCCCATAATCAGCAAGTTATAATAACCACAATACACCTGGGCACCCACCTCTTGATACCACAACTTAATCCATGTTACTTGCATCTCTTTGCATCCTCCCAAATGTCCTCCATTTAAGGGGTAACCAGATGCATACAAATAAGCTCCCCATTACACTGAACACAGTAAAAACAACACTGAATCACAGTAATGCACTTTTTGATAAAATGTCTTGATTGAAAATATGCAAAACTATATATGTACATGTTGCTTGATATATGAACATTACATTGGTATACATTACATAGCATTATATTATGCATGGTTACCATGGTAACCAGATGCATACAAATGATGAATTACCACTTTACAGCTTATATCTTCTCTATGACAAGTCCATTTACGTTCAAACTTGGTACATATATACAATACTAGGAAACAAACATTTTAATTGATGCATTTGTATATTTGTAAAAAAATGTTTTTTTTTTGCCTTCAATGGTATAATGCCCCCTTAACATGACTATCCCCAGAGCTCGATCAAACACGTCACTGTACTCGGCCCGGTTAAATTAAATTCAAAGCATACTGTACCTGACGCTTCCGGTCGGCACCGGAAATCTGTTTATTTCTTGAGTCCCCTGAATCACCTATTAAGACGTCAACGACAACTACAACCACGAAAAACAGAACTCAATATTCTCTGTTCACTAATTACGTACATGATTTCAGTTTTAACCAACCATATATGTCCTTTCTTTCCAGATTTAAGTTCTATATCCTGCCGTTAAAGCAACACCCAGTAGATTGACTCAGCCTGTCGTCCTTCCAAGGTTAGTGAATTACCTCTGACCTCTTTCCCTTGCACATCTCGAACAAAGGTCAAATAAACTTCAAAAGGTCAAACTTCAAACGAAGAAAGGTGGTACAAACGTCGAATTGGGGTAACCAGCGCTTTCATCCCACAAATAATACAAGTCCGGCGACATCCCGCCCCTGCAAGAACTCCACATCCGGACAGACAAACGACCATCATTGAGGCTCCACATTGCAAAATGCTAACACCCTACGAATCAAACAACCGTCAACAATCCGCCCAGGAACTTCCGTGGGAGGCGTGCTCTACCATGCAGCACCCTCACTACCTGGTGCACACCTTTCGCACATCCCTCCTCGTTCGCACACTTCATCAACACACCTCCTCGTGCCCACTCCCCCTGCACTCTCCTGCGCACCCACACAACTGCAGCCCCCAGTGCCCACCCAGAGTGCCCAATCTGCGACCCACAATCTTCTCGGGGCACACACCTCCTCCTTGAAATCCATGCCTCAGAAATATAACTCCACAGACAGACACAGCAATGAAACCACAACCTCCGCTCTCTCTCCAGATCAAGGGTGTGTATTTCGCACCTCTGACCGCATTTCACACCATGACATAATTTCACACCAGCAAACTGTAATCTTTCTCATTACACGACCCATTGACTCCCAAGGTCACATCGGCCTCAGGGATATACTCATACAATCCACAAGTCATCAATACACAATATAATCGTTAATCGCATAATTCCTGCAGGCAATTCAAGAAACCCTTTGCCAACCATTCACGGACCTCCCACCGTGCGGGGCACATCCTTTTTGAGTAGGCAGGTTATCACCTGCACTCTGAGCAAACTCCGTATTCTAAATTCAACTTCTGAATTCAGTTGAGTTGACTGAATTCTTCACTCTGTCATTGAATGAACTCTTCAATTCAAGTCAAACATACGATTCGATTCAAATTCTGAATTTAATTCAACAAATTCCAAATTTCTGCCCGACTGCCGCTCGAAAGACAAAGGCAGCCCATCTTGTAACCATCTCCAAGAAACCACTTCATATCAACGTTCCTCCGAGTGCTCTCCTGACCCGATTTATATCAAATCGCTCCCAAACACTCCCAAACAAATGAAAATCCGGACTCAGTTAAGGACCTCACCTGGTCCCTCGGATAGACGCTAAAATCGACATTCCCGGCCTGGATTTCCGCACGTCAAGCAGACCACTTACAAAGCTTCACACCGAAACCCTCTGCTTTGCATATGTCATACAGACAAGTAAATTGGCCAGATACACACGTCAATTAATATCCCAATATACATTCATTCCTCATTTGTATACCAGTGAGTCTCCCAGACTTCGCGCGAACACCAGATCGACTCAAATCATGCCCCTCCTCCAGCCACTCCCATGTACAATCTTTGTTCGTTCATATTACGTCTCTCATTCAAGGAAAAAGGATTTTTGGGACGGGTTGGACGGGGTGGGTTGAGGTGGAAAGGGTATGGCAGGGCGGGGGGTGTTGGGGTGTTGCCTAGAGCCCCGGGACTGAGCTCAGGTCTTGGGGGGGTGGGGGGTCTTGGTCCGGATCTTGGACCAGAGGCATCAGCCGCTTATTTGCTTGCTTAACTACCTCCCTGATTGTTTTATCCTGAACTTTGTCTGCTTGCTTCCTTTGGCTCTGAAGCTTCAAATTCCTACAATGCAGCTCCTGCTTCAATTTTCAATATTTCAAAACCCACTTCCGTTCTTTCTACCTGGATTTCTGCTGCTTATTTCCTCTGTCCCTAAAGTTTTAGCTCCTTTCCTGCTCTCCTGTCTAGAACTTTGTCTAGAGCTTCCTGGCTTGACCTAGTAGTCATCACTACCCTCTTGTCCAGCTTGTCTGGTACCTGCGCGTTTCCCTATTCCTGGCCATGTTCCTTTGGCCCTCTACGTTAGCCACAGCCCTTCTTTCCCTGGCATGCAATGGCATACCCCATCTTGTCTCTGGGCTGATCCTTCCTGGAAAGTTCTCGGTCACCGGTGCAGCCTATGGCTGTCCGACCTCACTTGTCCCCCTCTCCTTGCTAACTGTAACGTTATCCTTAGCGTTACCCTCTGATACATCCACTCTTAACGTTATCCTGGTGGATTAACAAAGGCTTGTCATTCTGAGGCTTAAAAATAGCCTTTACTTACAATTTTCGTTCGGAGAGCAGGCAGGGCAGATGGCAAGGGAGCGGACTGAGCCCACTCAAGGGAGGGAGGTTCGAATTTGGAAAATCAGCCCTTTGATACAAGACAATTCTCACCTTAAAACAAATCAGCGTGCCGGCGCCGGCCTCAGGCAGCCTCCCTCCTGTTGTTCGGGGTCCGCTCCTCTCGTCCTCCTCTGCTGCAATCCGAGTCATGGCACCATAAAATGTCGGGAGTGACTCCTTGATCGTAACAGAATTCCACCATCAGTTTGAGAATGACAAACGTTTATTAAATACCAAGTACACAGCTCGGAGGGAGCAAGACATCTACAGCATGAAAGGACAACATGCCAAGTCAACCTTCCTAAAGACACATCGATTCGCAGTTCATTTATATAGAGGCACACTTTATCAGAGAATCTCCGCTAGAGTCCGGGAGGACAAAGAAACTGGGCTAAGGGTCCTCCCACCGGCATCCCCAGTGGGCCATGTTCCCACCGTCATCCGTCCTTTCGTCTTGGAGGAGTGAAGCACGCACCGTTAGGATCCGGACCAGATGTGTTTTCAAGGCTCCGAGGTGACAAGAAATATAACTCACTGAAGGGGGATTGCATTCCTGGTCCTGATAAGGCCATAAAATGTATGAGGTCGTTCTGATGAGTTCCAGGTGTTGGATGTACCTTACAGCTCACTTTCTTATTTAAACTTAAATCCAGAGTATATTTATCATAACTCGAGCATCATTTGATTATACGAAATATAGTTAATGTTTTAACAGTCTATCAGCAAAGGTCTATGTCTACAAATTCAAGCATCCCACATAAGGTTCACATTTCACACACATATAATCCGCATTCCTGCCTGCGGCTCGAGACGCCGTTTGCGGGCCAAGGAGAGAGTTTTACGACAAGGCTATCTGGCCTGTAAAGAACGCACGTATACAACAAAGCCATCTGTTCTGCACAGACGAAGCGTGTATTTCTCATTTTAAACTATGGCAAAGCGAAAACCTTTTTATTAACTATGAAATAACATTTTCAAACAACATTTATAACAGAGCTCATGCAGTAACAAATCAGCTACCTGACATATATATATATATATATATATATATATATATATATATATATATATATATATATATATATATATATATATATATATATATATATAATTATATATGTGACTGTTGCTCTCCCTGTTCTGGGCGTTGGTAGGGGCGGACGCATCTTTCTCTCTTGTGCTGGTTTGGTGCAAGCGGTCATGCCATTGTTCTCTCTCACTGGGCCATCGGAAGAGGAGGAATTTTGGCTACCTCGCGTGGACCGGCTGGTTGTGGCGTGACTTCGACCTGCGCAGGTCCTGGGACCCAGTCAATGACCATCAGGGTTCGAAGGTCATGTGAGGGAGGCCAGAGCTGAGTACCAGTCAAAGCACCACACTACACATTTATTTTTACATTCGTTTATTTCTCCCTGTGTCTTGTAATCGAGTCTGAGTGGAGGGTCCCTCATTTAGGAATTTTAGTCTTACCGCACATGCCTTTTAATTGCTTGCATTATTTTCATGAAATCAATATTTGTTGACTTTCAATTTCTTGTCTTGTTTCGTTTCTTTGTTGGTGGTTTCGGATAAACCTCCATCGTGTCCGTCCATTCAGGTAAGGACCTCGTTATCCCTCCCCCGCGCACGCCAAAGAGATAACACTGCCATATTTTTGGGTATACACCTTGGAGTTAAAGCTCGTTTGGTCATCCGTCGCCCTGAGGTATTCACTACAGGCAACTGGTGTCAGTAGAGTGGGATTTGAACCCTCTGGAAAAACAACAACGAACACTCGGTGTCAGGTAGTGCGAGTGCGACACCCACCGAGTGTAAATTGCACTCGGCATTTGGACTCAAAATCTTTAACGGTTGTCTTTCTCTCTCTCATCAAGGGGGAGGTGATCGTAGTGACCCGGGTGTCCAAATTTTTAGTCGATTGGTGTCGGGAAAGAGGGCAAGGCTGCGGGTCACTAAATTTAAATTCTTTTTTTTCAGTGGGGATTTTAAAAAAATTGTCTTCCTTTCCTGTTCGTTTATCCTTTTGCCAGTTGTGCCCAATTGTTGTCCCACTACCCTACTGTCTATTTAATCTTGTTCTTCCATGAACCTAGCCTATGCCTTTGGATTTTTCAGATTTATTTTCTGATTTTGTTGTTTATTTAGCCCTTGTATTATCCATTGTAAATTAATGACCGACAATAAAGAAGCAGTTAAATGCATCATGTCGAGAGTTTTTATTCAATATCTGCAATGCCGAGCCTAAAATTGACAACTTGCAATCATGTTTTCAGCCTCAACCTCAGGCCCAACACTAATCTCTCAGATAAGTTTGGAATGAAACCATTCCACAAAAACAAAATATCCATTTCTAGGTCTGAAGCTGTTAACAACACAAAGATTCACCATTAGAAAAAGCATAAGGTCGGCACTTGAAAAACCTGAAATGAAGCCATCACGTACGAGCAGAATTATCATTCACAGTTTGACATGTGTACAATGGTTAGTCGCCATTTAAACAAAATTGTGTTCAAATTGCTGAGTTAGTTTGTCAAGTAGAACTCGCGTACAGTCACCTCAGGGGTACCTGGTTCAAAATAAGGTACAACGCTTGCTCTTCTTTTACCCTACCCCAACTGTCTGAAAACAAAATCGATATGGTTAGGGTTGCCTCTTTCGAATGCACAAAATTTTTTTATATATATACTGTATCTACACATTACAACAGTGCCCATTGCTACACTTGTGGAGACGTTTGCAGATAAATTAGAATGCTGCTCCACCGTATAAAATAAAGGCTATTTACAGCAATAACGTGAAGTTTAAAAAAACAGGCATTTTGAGTGGCCGTATACGCTAATAACGAGAACCAACAAAAAACATCAACATTTTGTTCATGCCTGGCCATATGTTCGGATTTGGAAGCACCACTGTACTTAAATCTGTGTGAGCAGCCATTTAAACTGCTCACATCAGCCATAGATCATTTTCAAAAATGATGTCTGTGTTTGTCAAAATATCTACAAAGGAGGAACAGTGCAGTATCATTCAATTATTCGAAGTCGGATGAGAAAAACAAAAAACAGTTGTTCAATGGCAACAGTTGAAAAATTATGAGGAGGACGGGGGAATAATTATAACACTTCACAAAAAAGGGCAACAATAGCTTTGGGGCTTATATTGTTCTTGAGACTTGTACATTCAAACATGTTCATATGACACCACTTCAACCAATTTGAAGACACCCATGAACAGACGTTGTCAATGGAAACCAAGGTTCCGTTGTTATGCGACAATAAGATAGCAGTCTATAATGAATGTGCAAATTAGCAACCGTGCCGTGGATGCGTTTACATTGGCAGAAATGGTTTTAATAATGCGTGTTGCTACTATTGATCCCAATATGAGCTTGTAACTGTCTCGTCATCGACCAAATCGGACGGTCTCGTTCTCCCAGTGGGATGTTGTGCCATTATAATATTGGACCAGTCACTTCCAGTTGATCAAGAGACTGTGGGCACACTTGGCAACTGCAGACACCCCTCAAGCAAGAATGTCATGCAGTCCAATTTGTGCAAGTGATGTTGTAGGCCTGAAATGTAGCTGTGACAACAGGTGCATGGTGTGAATGGGTGTTGTCATCGAAAAAGATGAAGTTGGAACCTTGTTGGGCTCGAGGGATGACCACATGCATAATGATTTCATCCCTGTATTTGACACCAGTCACATCACCCCCTCTGAATGATGACTAGATCAGTTATTCAGCCTACTTGAATGCCAGCCCATACCATCAGGGTGCCCCCACAAAACCAATCATACTGCCTAATGGCATAATGAGCCAAATTGATCCCCTCGTCTTAACACATCACTACTTCAAATGTTGGAAAAAAATCTAGATGCGTCGGTGAAAAGAAAAGAACATGGTATTGTTCTTTTCAACATGGTACGATTCTGAATGCTTTGGTTTCAACCACGTGAAGCCGAGCCAGGTGTGAGGCAGGAGCACCAGCCCAGAGGAGAGAACAGTATTCCATTGAGCTGCGGATGAAAGCCTTGTATGTGGTGAAGAGCTCAGGTGTGCCAAGGAAGGACTTCGCACGACGGAGGATTCCCAGTCGGCGACTGGCTTTGGAGGCCAGCTTGGAAATGTGGTTTTCCCAGGAAAGATCATGGCAGATAGTGAGACCCAAAAGCTTGAGTGACAGAACTTCTTCAAGAGGATTGTTCAGAAAGTAGATGGGCGCCATTGATGATGTTTTGTCGCCCATTACATGAGCTGCTGTTGATCGCAGAGTTAAGGGCGTGCAGAACAGGGGATCTTCTGGACCTCAGTGAAACCTGTTCAAAACAGTCTGGGTCAAAATTTGATGGTCGATTGCTCTTTGCAGTTCATCCTGGAGCGATTGTGCTGTTGATGGAGTTACTACTGGCACAAGTAACAAGATAACTACTTTCACAAAGGATGACTTGAACGTGACCTCTCCGTGAACTGTCCAGTCTAATGGCTCCTTGCCAGTGAATTGACTCCGATCAACATTGTATTGGGCAGCAATCGCAGTCTGAATCGACCTACCCCCGACCCCTCTCTCCATTGAACCATCCCGATGACCTAAACCAACTCATTTGGTGTTGAATGATGCCCATATACTTCTAAACAGACTTTGACGACATGGATCACCAATTTATATAGGATGTTGATGCAGGTCATGTGCAGACATCTACACAGACAGATTGTGCAGGCGATGTGATGCACATACACATTTCCAGGATTGATCAGTTCAGGTGACGATAATGGTCAGATTACCTGTGGCACATCCAATTTCCGGATTGGGATTATTTTCTCAATGACCATGGTTTGCCTACACACGACAAATTAATTTCTAAACTGCGAAACCATAGCTTGTTTCAGTTTGAAAAGTTGTTGCTTGATTTTTATTCTTATTTTTGGTGAGTACACGTATATAGACAATGTAAGGTGGCCCAATAGATGACGACGTTCACTTTACTTTGCAGGTTAAAAGCTATGATAGTGCCATATATCGCATTATATAAAGGCGATCTTGTATAAAATAAAATATGTTCAGTGCAATTTTGGACATGTAACAGTCCCATTTTCATCAAAGGGAAAGCTAAATTCGGCCCCAGTATTGTGCCGTGCTTTAAACGACTTTTATTGCATTTGTGGAACTAGTCATACCCGCTCCCACGGGGAGCGAAATATGGTGTCAATACCTGCTCCCTGCTCTAGGTCCTGTTTCTTATTCGTGTGACAGACAGACGGACGCATCTCCTTTTAGTAAAAGTAACACCCGTTCTTGCCGGGAGCGAAAAAAAGGTGTCAATAACTGCTCCCTCACTGGCAGGAATTGGCTGGTTAAACTACTTGCATTATTCTCAGTGTACAAGTGAAAATCGCAAGTGGTCTTCCCATTTTCCCAGAGCAGGGGGATTATTTTGCACCCAGGACCTGACCCTGGGTACCCCGAGCACATATGCAAGATTTGGAGGAGATTGGCCCAGCCGTTTTCGATTTACTAACTATCAGACATACATACATGCATGCACATAAAATCACAGAGTTAACACATACAGAGAATTGCCTTATTTTAGTATGATATGCGCTTAGACTGAGGCAAACAATAGTTCATGCAGGAAGTTGCAACTTCCCATACTACCAATGTTGTCTTCGACTTTACACGATTGCATAATTTCCCTCAAGATTCCAGACAGGCTCCTTTTTGTATTCTGGTGTCAGAAAAACAAAGGTAAAAAGAAAAAGTTGGGTGAATGGAAAAACAGGACAAGAACACAGATGCACCACTGCATGAAAGGAGTTGCAGGTGTAAGACAACTGAGTAAGTGTATAAAAGGTCATAGTCAAAATTGAGAGACCATGTGGTGGTGTGCAGCAGACTCAAAGGCCAACAGCAAAAAACACGTGCTCTCAACTGTCAGTTAACGTATCCATGCCCCCCACCTCCTGGACTGTCCGAGATGGCCTTGATCTCCTATTTAAGACCGATGGGATCCAGCCATTGTTGACACAGTCGAAGCGGCATATCTAGGGTCTAACGACCTAGGCAGAAGTTAATCTGAAGTCCAGAGATCAGAGTAGGAATATATGTGAGTCAGTCTCGTGCGATTATCGATTTAATGACTTTGCTCATGATGAAGAGAAGGCTGACCAGTCTAACTGCAAAGTAATCAATACACAACCCATAACAAGGGAAGGCAGGGGGTAGGACGGAGGAGGGCTTAGACATTGAGGGCTTGTTGACCCAAACCATTTGAACTGCTGGAGGTTGTAGAATGTGGGGAAATCCATATGAGGCAGATGATCATCAGTGCAAGGGAAAACAAGATGGATGTTTATTGGTTCTGTGTATCTGAATAGACACTATAAAGGTGCCTATATGAAGCCCACCGAGTGGATCGAGGATGCATCATGTGGACTGCAAATTATCTAGTTTTTATGATTGAAGCACTGTTGCTATCGGATTTCGGTAGCAGTCGAGGAGTCAAGACTGGCAGGAATTTCTGCACATTGGCAGGAGGAAAGTTCACATGCTGGAGGTAGTTCTCAGTGAATAGTAGTAGGATGGGGATAGGAAGAGAGATTTAGAACCTTGGTGTTTTCCCAAAGAGAAACCGTGAAGGTGCTCAGCTTTAGCAAGAACAGTGTCTACCATAATGCCTTCCTTCAAAAGTGAAGGAACAGATGAGGCACATGTACCAGGATGAACTCATCAAATGGCATATTTTTGTTGATGGTGAGACATATGAAAGATCAGACCTCAGGTGAGCCAGATGATGGGCATGTTTGAGGATTGAAAATCGTACTGGCATGTCTGAGGATTGAAAAGGCCACTGGTTCCCATTGTTGAGGAATGCTTTCCAGGAAGAAATGTCTGCCTTAATGTATGGGCTACGGTATCAGGGATAGCAAGATGTCTGAAATTGTGAGAGAGGGTAATGATGCCAAATTTATGTCGAGCATTGTCTACGTCCAAAGACAGAGATTGGTGACAAGTATTTGGGAGAGATGGTGGACTGCAGGCAAGACCAATTAAAGCTGTGATCGATACAGCAGCACTGTGGCTGTTTCCTGAAGACAGCCTGAGAAACACTTTCAAGAGTACAAGATTTAAGGAGCTAAAGGGGGCTGAGGAAGAGCATTAATGTTTGGAGATAAAGTAGGACATGTTTAAGGAAGCAGTATGGGAGGTGCGAAGTAAAATATGGGTTGGGAATTTAACAGGTTGGGTAGTGACCGAAATGCTGCAACACCTTCAGAAGTGGTTTGAGGACACCATGGGGCAGAGTTTGAGGACTGATGCCAAAACAGATGAAATGGTGGCTGTTGTCACCACATATTTGGAACAGAGTCAAATAGAAGGGAGTCAAAGTTTGTTGAGAGCCTCGTAAGCCATCACCACAGTTGGGAGGACAGTTGACTATGCACATGAAGACATTGCTGTGGAGAAAGACACTGATCCAGAGTTACTCTACAGGGATTTTAGAGGATAGGACTTGCAGGGAACCATTCCCTTGGTAGATAGAGACTGAACGCCACCACCACCATTGTTAGTGTCGAGTCTGTCACTGAAGTACAAGGTCTAACGAGGGAGGGAGCTAACTTTGGGATATAGGGAGGGTTAGAGGATGCAAATCTGGATGAACAGGTGTGGTGAAGTGACGAATGTCGAGGCTTGCCCATAGTCCAGTCTTAAATTACAGAAAATCATTTCCTGTGAGGTCAATGGAAGAGTCAAATCTTTCCACAAAGGCCACAAAAAACCCTTATTAAGCTGAAAGCAAAAAGTGTTGGAATTTCACAACTCTACGCATTAATCAATAAATTGTTATGAAAGGACATTCGTAACTCTGTGTCGCAGAGTAACGATTCATTTTATTTATTGGTTGGCGGAAGTGCAGAGGCAAACTTGGTGGTCACATTGAACATGTTCTTCACAACAAATAAATCTCCAAATAATATTGTTCATATTTGATAAATACATCGCTGCATCTTACACATTAAAACTTTTTAAACACAAGTTGCGAATGTCATCATTTTGTGGGCCACCTTGTACGAATGAATTTTGCGACACAAACGCACACGAATGAAGAAATGTACATGAATGAAGGAGATGAAGACGTAACTTAACATACAGAATCTTGCATTATTAAAGAGTACTTTTTCAAATGTGTGTATTCATTCTAAAGCACAAAAAGAAAACTTTTTTTGCACGAAAGACTTTTGATTTACCTTTGTGTGGTAATGAGGATTTGGCCTTTATCCCAAAAAAAGAAAAAAGAAAAAAATGCAGGTGTTCCTCAAAACTCACCTAGTTAAGACACCACAGGAAAGTATTCAGTTTTTGTTTTCCCTGCAGAGGCAGCATGTTACATAAATTCTGCCATGAATGTAAGTGCACAGTACAGCAGCCCACCCCTCCCCAATCCCACCCCCCCTACCTCCGCCTTTCCCAGCTAACAGTTCACACCTTCCTTTTGTAGGTATTTTCATTCACATGCCTGAGATACATTGGACCTATGGTCCAAGAAGGGAGAACAGAAAAAAAAGAAAAAAGACAGACGGGTGTCCCTACTTCAAAGTAACCTGCTAAATGTTCGACATTTGCTGTGGAGTAAGGATAGAGCAGCAATCATGGAAGCCATCCATCAAGCTCTTCAATCCATTGTCTTCAAAAGGCATCGCTTGGACCAAGTTTGCCCAAGTATTGGGGCATGGGATGGGTTATGATCTCAATGTGGGGGGTACAAACTCGTGCAGGATGCTGCGTGCAATGTGAAGGTCACCGTGTGCGATCGTGAGTGCTCGTTCAACATCCGTTCTCTCATAACCCTCCAAGGACAACGCTGCCACAGCCGTGGGCCAGTTGTGAGATGGTGTCTGGGCCGGTTCTGTCGTTTGTGCAGGGCTACGGTCACCGCTGGTACGTCGAGGAAGGGGTCGAGGTGGACGATCTGGCACCACTAGTGGAAATGGCAGGAAAGTGATTAAAATTACAATATAAGGGTAATTGATTAAATAAATAACAAGTACAGATACATTCAAAGTAAACCGCCCCCATGCCAAATAAATAAATAACATTCTCCAGCGTACGACTTGGGCGCCCGGCAATACCGCCACGCAACACATGGAGATGGAATTGGGAGAGAGTGGTGTACAATAATTGATTGATTAATTGCGTAATTAAAATAGGTAAATAGTAATCGAAAATAATAAATTTCTTATTCAATTGGCTAACAGCATGATGAAAGCACCAGTATTTCATACGAATCTGTAACTTTTTAAATATTAGTGAAATAAATAATCGAGGAAAAAATAATTAATCGTTTAATTGATTGATCAATAAATGATCAATTGATTAATCAATAAATCAAAAATTATATTTACAGCCAAATCACTGGGTCATTGTCATGTCTAAATATCAGCTGCCTCGCTCAAAAGGTGCCTGATATATTGCCCAGATGAGAAAGAAAATAAATAAGTACTTAATAAATCGGAAAAAATTAAGGAATTAATCAATTAATTAATTAATAAAAATTAAAAAAAATACTGATTTTGCCAAAGCACGTGCTCTCCATTGTGCCCAAATTTAATTTGCGAGCTCAAAGGATGGCTGAGATATCGCCCGGACAAACAAGAAAACAAACAAGGACAGAAACATTCAAAGTACACCGCCCCCATGCCAAATAATTAAATAACATATCCTCGAGTGTGCGGCAATGCCAGGGTGCCCTTGGCACCCGGCGATGCTGCCATGCAGCACATAGAGATGGTATTGGCAGGGAGAGGTGTACAATAATTGATTGATTAATTGCGTAATTAAAATAAATAATCATTAAATAATTAATTTCTTAATCAATTGGCTACAGCATACCAAAACCACCAGTGTTTCATTCGAAGCTGTAACTTTTTGAAGATTAATGAAATAATTAATTAATCAAAAAAATATTGAATAATCAATAATTTAAAAATATCATTTTATAGCCAAATCACTTGGTCACTGTCGTATCCAAATATCAGCTTCCTAGTGCAAAAGTTGCCTTAGATATTGCCCAGATGAGAAAGAAAATAAATAAATGATTAATAAATCGATAATAATTAAGTAATTCATCAAATAATTGATCAATCAAAGAACGTGAAGGAATCAAAGAACCATTTTTGCCAAAGAACATGCTCACGAGTATGCCCAAATTTCAGCTTCTTGGCTCAAATAATGGCTGATAAAGTGACTGGACAAACAAACAAACGGAGTGAAAACTAAGTACTCCTATTCGGCGCCCCCTACGTTGCCTGGTGATGATGTCATGCAGTGCCTGGAGATGGAATAGGAAAGAAACGGTGTACAACAAACAAACAGAGTGAAAACTGAGCACTCCCTTTCGGCGTGCGTCATTTCCGGGCCCTCTTCCGTGCCCGGTGATGACGTCATGCAGCGCCTGGAGATGGCATACGAAAGGAGCGGTGTACAGAAACTTGCATTGCTCCACTCCACCCTACTCCCCACCAAATAATGGCATAAAACAAGGGATTCGCAACTTTCTCCTGCCATGTAGCCATTGTTACGGATTCGTAACTTCCGTTATTGTGGTTTTCACCCACTTGACGTAGCTCTGATATTAGGTACTATTATTATCTTCAAAAGGTTTATGATTCAGGAACGGTTATTTAAAGTTAAAAAGGCTAACTTTAAAATGATACAGGAAACCGAACCGGAAGAGAGGAAGGAAGAGGGAGAAGCGGCGCGAGCAAAGTCGGAGAAGACGCGTGACGTCAGCGCTCCATAACGAGCAAGGTCTACCGACAGTTGCGAGGGAATTTTGAGTTCCTTGAAAGGACATCCGGCGATAGGAATTATCGCTTGAGGGGAGAAATCTGCGAAGTCAGATTTGGGCGCTGTGATTCCGACGAATGCTCGCCTCGTCGCATCGGCTCAAGCAGGAGCCATCAGCCATTTTGAACCCCGTGCTTCGGATACCAACGAAGGTTTTGCCTCGCGTCATCTTCACACCAACATCCTACCGTCGGTCGGGGATGTGTGTGTGCGACCGCTTCGTCTCCAATGATGTTGCGGGTTGCTGAGTGAGCGTTGAAGGTGCACCTCTGGAGGGCGCCTTTGTACAGTTTGGCGGGGCAATCTCCAAGGCCAACTGTACGCGCTTTGGATATCGACTGGAGAGCGAGATTCGGGCTTCGACCACTGGAGCAAATCACATACGCCTTGGAAAAGGTTATAGAGACATTGAGGAGTGTCCTTTCACTCGCTGGCAGTGCAGTGAGTTACCGGACTTTATTAATGGTAAATAGAGTGCACTCTTAATGGCCATTTGTTGTACTGTGATTCCTGTGTATGATTTCTAATACAATTTTGTTCATTTGTAATCATTGGTGTGGTTTCACTATTGATTTTCAACACAGGGTAACATATTTTTCTGCCGGGGCTCCTCTCGGGGTTCGGAGGTTACCGAGACCAGGAGATTGTAGAGGACTCCGTAACAGAAATTGGGGGCTCGTCCGGGATTTAATTCCATAAAAACGTCCATTTGGGATTGATCCAGATAGAAATTGGGGGTTTGTACTGTGGAAACATTGGGGGGCTTTGCTTTGCTGATTAAATTCCCTAAATCTCGGACGGTGGATTAAATTCCCTAAATTTCATCCGGGAAAGAATTCCCTAGCATTCCCAAATTTTCCAATTTGGGAAATTTTTCAACATTCCCAAATTTTTCAAAAAACAAAAAAAATTTTTTGGGGGGGAAATTTCTTGTGTGAAGGTTAACAGGTGTTAACGGATAGTCACCATGGAGTTTGACGCAGAGAAGTTTACAGCGACCCCGAGTGAGACAGTTCCGAGTGTTACTAAAATCGGAACTCTTGAGATTGGCCAAACATTTTAGCTTGGAGGTCCGAGCGAAAATGAAGAAAACAGAGATGCAGACAGTGGTGATAGAATCTATGGTGGAACTAGGAACATGGAGAGAGGGAGCCTTGGATTGGTTACCAGAAGAACAAGAAAATGTGGAGCTCCAAAAAACGGAGATGCAATTGCAGAGCCAGGAAAGGTTAAAAGCACAGGAAAGAGAACTCCAAGAAAGGTTAGAAGAGAAAAAAAGCAGAGGAAAGGAGAGTTGAAAGAGAACTCCAGGAAAGGTGAGAAGACAAAAAAAGCAGAGGAAAGGAGAGCTGCAAGAGAACTCGAAGCAGAGGAGAGAAAAGCCGAAAGGGAGTTAAAGGACCGTGAATTGGCGCGTCAGCAGAAAATTAAAGTCAAGGAGCTGGAGTTAATGAGAGAACGGGGAGAGGTACCATCCATGCTGACTGGTTCGACACCTAGCCAGAACACATGGGATGTTGGCAGACATGTTAGCATGGTTCCACTCTTCAATGAAAAGGAGGTAGCCAAGTTTTTTTTACACTTTGAGAAAGTGGCTCGAATGCTTAAATGGCCGGAGGAGTCCTGGACCATGTTAGTGCAAAGTGTTCTGGTGGGTAAAGCTCAAGATATTTATTCAGCTGTACCGATTGAGCAATGTGCAGATTATGAGATAGTGAAGAAGACCATTCTTAAAGCCTATGAATTGGTCCCTGAAGATTACCGACAAAAATTCCGGAATGCCAGGAAGAGGGAGAGTGAGACCCATGTGGAGTTTGCCAGAATGCAAGAAACCATGTTTGATCGGTGGTGTGATTCAAAAGGAGTTGGGAAAGACTTCGAACTACTGCGACAATTGATCCTGGTGGAGGAATTCCAACAGTGTGTCAACGAGGACATTAAAGTTCATCTGGAGGAAAGGAAAGTACCAAAGCTGTATGAGGCAGCAGCCATGGCTGATGACTATGCCTTAACCCACAGGATGGGGTTCCACAAACCTAACTTCTCGCCTAGACCGAGCCAGGGGAGCTATGGCACCTCAGGGGCGGAGAACGAAAATTCATGGGGGCGGCCTCGAGATGAATATGAGGACCACTCTGATACCACGACTTCTAGGAATCCGAAGATAGCAGTTCCAAGGCAGACCTACCCTCCGGGGGGCTCGAGACAAACCACGAGGTTCTCCTCCGGGCCTACTTACGCTTTTTGCCATAAACCTGGACATTTGATGTCCCACTGTTATGCTCTGGGAAAGGAAAATCAGGAGCGGAGTTCGACTAGTACCACTCCGAATGCAATGGCAAATGTGAGTAATCGCCCTCAAAAGGGTTACCAACCATTTATTTCAGAGGGGTTTGTGTCACTGGATGGAGCCTCGACTAACCGGAGACCTGTTAGGGTATTGAGGGACACCGGAGCACATCAATCTTTAATGCTGGAAGGCATCTTGCCATTGTCAGAAGAGACGGCAACTGGTGATAGGGTTCGTTTACAGGGGATTGGTGGCTGTGTTAGAGCTCCACTTCATGCCATCCATTTGGAGTCCGATGTGGTGTCAGGACCGGTCACCGTAGGTTTACAAGCCACTCTTCCTGTAGAGGGAGTATCTGTTGTTATCGGGAACGATTTGGCCAGTGGTCAAGTTTATGGTAACCCGATGGTTGTTAAAAAGCCCAGTAGGGAAAATAACACCACCCCAGTTAGGGATGGTGACAAATTTGGCAAGTTATTTGTAGGTGGACTGAACTTCAAAACAAAGGAAAATGTTCTGGAGTCTGCCTTCAGCAAATATGGACCGCTTTTGGAAGTTCTGCTGATAAAAGACAGGGAGACACAAAAGTCAAGAGGGTTTGGCTTGGTCACGTTTGAAAACTCAAAGGACACCAGAGATGCAGAAAAGGATCTGAATAGCAAGGAGTTGGAGGGTCGGACCATAACAGTAGGGAAGGCATTTCATAGGTGTCGTGGGGGCTACAGAAGAGGACAACGGAGTAGTAGTTTTGGTGGTGGCCGCAATTGATATTATTGTGGAGGCTCCCAGAGTTACGGCAGCTCCCGAAGGAAGGATTGTCAGAGTAGTGGCCGAGAAGGAGACCGCTATTCATGTGACTACAGTGACAAGCAGTCCCACCGTAATTATTATGAAAGTTCGGAAAAGTTGAAGCACTGAATGCTGCGGAGCCGCCGAGCCAAGATTCCTACATGGATTAACCGTGAACGTTCCTAAAGGCGTCCATGTAGTGAATACTTCCAGGCCTCACCACCCAACCACCATGGAACCTGGCTTTCAGCTCGGCCTCCCGGGGAAAAGTGCTGTTGACTTGCTTGACTTTGGATTTTGATCACAGCCCCTTAACCTTCATTCAAAAGAAACTAAGAAAAAAAAAATCAGAGGGTGCTGAGATGGAGTTTGGCTTTGCAGGAGTCCAACTGGGAAATTGAACCTGTAAAGGGCAGGGACAATGTCGTGGTTGACGCTTGGTCCCGAGTAAATGAACTTTGGCAATCTCTGTAAGTTGTTTGAAGTTTTGTTGCTTTATTTTTGGGAGATGTTGATAATTGTCAAGGATTAGGATTGTCTTGTCTTTCGGATTGTCTTTCAATCCTGACAAATCTCATACTCTTACGATGTCTCTCCGAAAAGACCAACTGGACAACCCTCCCATCCACTTTCTGAATAATCCTCTCCAAGAAGTTCTGTCACTCAAGCTTTTGGGTCTCACTATCTGCCATGATCTTTCCTGGGAAAACCACATTTCAAATCTGGCCTCCAAAGCCAGTCGCCGACTGGGCATCCTCCGTCGTGCGAAGTCCTTCCTTGGCACACCTGAGCTCCTCACCACATACAAGGCTTTCATCCACAGCTCAATGGAATACTGCTCTCCCCTCTGGGCTGGTGCTCCTGCCTCACACCTAGCTCGTCTTCACGCTGTTGAAACCAAAGCATTCAGAATCATTGGAATCTCCCGCGATGAAGCTAACTCCAAGGGCCTCTCACTCACTCACCACAGGCAGGTTGGTGGTCTTTCCGTCTTCTACCGACTCCTCTCTGGCCTTGCCCCCCCAGCTCTCTCTGGGCTCTGTCCCGCAAATATTCCTACAGGTCGCACAAGATCTGCCTGCAACTCTCTTATGGTTAAACTGCCAAAATCAAGACTCTCTGCTCACCTTCACTCCTTCATTCCTCTTTTCTCCCGCCTCTGGAACAAACTCCCTCACTCTCTTCAATTCCACTCCACCCTCCAGGTCTTTAAAACAGCTGTTCACCACCATCTCTTATCTTCCCCCATCCAAAACCTTGATCTTTTCTACCGCCGGTAATTCACCCCAGAGTCCTTGCAGTGTTCATATGTTTTATTCCTCTCCCACCTACCCCCAAGTCCTCCCGATGTCCCTGCTCTCAAATGTTGTGTTTGTGTCCTTCCCCCTCTTCCCCCTCTCTTTTGTGTCCTTCCCCCTCTCTCCCCATCTTGTCTGCTGCTCCCCTTGTTTTTTGTGTTTTGTGTGTCAGTTTGTCTTTTTGTGTGATAAATGTTAGCTTTTTCACGAGCCTCGATCTTGTATACAAAAAAAAAGAAAAAAAAAGGGGGCAAAATAATGACCGATTAGCATTTTAAAAAACTAAAAGTGCTTTAAAATGACTAGAGAAATACCCGTGCCATGCACGGGTGTGAGGCCGGAAGCAAACAGGCAATGCAGATACGGTGAATGCTAAAGCATGAAACCAATAAATTCCACATTCCTGTAGCACCTTCAGTCACACGTCAGACATGGACAGCAAGTTCGTGAAGGACTTCCAAGAAAAAAGTACCCGTTCGCAAACAAACGGGTATGTTCACGTATAGAAACATCGATCGTGGGTCCGTGGCGAATCTGCATATGGCGATGGCAAAATATCAGAAATTGAAGGCTTTTTATTTTAAACGATTCATATAAACATCCGTTGAATCATATCTCATGCAAATCATCAAAATCTAAACAGTATCTTTAGAATTTCAACAAAAGCCAGATCACTGTTCATATCGGTAATATTATTCCATCGTGTTTCAAATCGTGATCGATACACTATGATCATGATGATCTTGATCGTGAATCGTGATCGATAATCGTGTTCACAATCGCTATGACGTATGTACTCCCGATACGTGTACCAAATTCCCGATACGTGTAACTGTACCAAATCAACAGTTAAAAGGATTTTGAGCCGATAGGTGTTACGGCCTTGGCAAGATCGATGGAGACAGCGATCTGTTAGATCTGATCCTCCTTCATGCCGAAGTGCAGATCCTTCTTCATGCCACATCCGATCGATGCAGCCGTGCAGCGATCGGTGCAGTCGTTTGTGTGGCACACGGTGCAGCGATCGGTGCAAACGTGGACTCCCACACTGCCACATCCTGCTGATACTTGCTCCCGCATGACGTTATTTTCCCGGGTGCCGCACAAACGGCCGCACCGATCGGGATTTAACGGATGTTCATATAAATCGTTGAAAATAAAAAAAGCCTTCAATTTCCGATATTTCGCCTTTTCATTTGGGCCTCCCAATTGAAGTCCCGCCCATAGGGCGGGTACCTTTGCTCGACGTAAGAAGACGTCACAATGAACGTCATGCAAACGCGAATGTTATGCGGGAGTCCAAACCTGAGAATGCTGGAGACCAAAGCTGAAATTGGGAAAACTAAAGAGCCTATTTTACTCCTGGGGATCCCAGGATTATCCACACAAAATATCTTTGCGATCGGTTCAGCAGTTTTTACGGTACCTTCGAACAGGCAGACAGACATTTGGTGAATTATCGTAAGATTGTGGGAAATACCATTAGTGACCCTGTGCTACCTATGTTTTTGTAGTTGTAAAAATAATTTTTTTGGGATACAAAATGGAGGCTCGTGTAAGAACTAAAGAGATGTGATAAACAAATAATAATCTCAGAAAGGAAGACGACTTTAACAACAAGAAAACACGAGAACCATCTTGCGTTCTTCCAACCAATGAATGGCCACCATTCTTCAAGAAAGGAACAGATATTCTTTGACATTAAGCACGAATGACAGAGTGAGTTCCGAATTTCAAACAAAGAAACTTATTGAGGAAACATCATTGTATAAAAGCAAACCACCCAAGATTAAAAGATCTGCACTCCACGGAATTATTATTAGTGGAGTCCGGTACCATGCAGCAAACTGTGCGAGTGATCATCTTCAGTCATTCGCACAAAAGAATGAATGAGATTGTTCATTTAATATTTTTACCTCCACCACCAAAGGTGGATGGAGGCCATATTTTCACCCCTGTCTGTCCGTTTGTTTGTGAACAAGATATCTCAAAAGGTTGTGGACCAATTCGGATGAAATTTGGCAGAGATGTCGCGTATGTGACAAGGAGAAAATGATTACATTTTGGTGAAGATCCGGATTCGGATCCGGCTACTAGAATTTTTAAAGTGATTCTTTACCATTGGGAAATAGGGCCAAAAACTACACATAGCAAGATATCTCAAAAAGTTGTGGATGGATTTGGACGAAACTTGGTGGACAGCTTGGGTGTCTGACAAGGACAACATGATTAGATTTTGGTGAAGATACGGATCCGGCTAGTAGAATTTTTTTTAAAGTGATTCTTCACCATTGAGTGATATGGCCAACCAGGTGGAGATATGCTCTCAACTGAGTGCCGTTCTAGTTCTGTCGTTATCCTTCTTCCCCCATTTTTCATTCATTTAATTTCCCCTTCCTTTCTCTTGGTGGGATTACTTTGGCAGCATTTCTTTCCAGAGCACATTCATATCCATCCCACAATGCCTCAAGGACATCAGTGAAGCAAAGTTTGCACTGTAATTACGTGTGGAACAAACCAGGTTGGCCAAAGAGATTACAACCCAACTCCCCCACTATCTCCAGCCACACCCTCTTCCCAAACATTAAATTATCCCTAAAATTATGTTCCATAAAATAACGACATGAGATCTTGTCAACTTTTTGTTCAATTATGTCCTTGAATTTGAAGCAATATGACAAGTATATAGGTAACTGTCCAATCCAACAAACGATGATCTCCAACTTATCAAATGGCTCCAAACAGGATACCAAGCAACTTATCAAATGGCTCCAAACAGGATATCAAGCAACTTATCAAATGGCTCCAAACAGGATATCAAGCAACTTATCAAATTGCTCCAAACAGTATACCAAGCAACTTATCAAATGGCTCCAAACAGGATACCAAGCAACTTATCAAATGGCTCCAAACAGGATACCAAGCAACTTATCAAATTGCTCCAAACAGGATACCAAGCAACTTATCAAATGGCTCCAAACAGGATACCAAGCAACTTATCAAATGGCTCCAAACAGGATATCAAGCAACTTATCAAATGGCTCCAAACAGGATATCAAGCAACTTATCAAATTGCTCCAAACAGTATACCAAGCAACTTATCAAATGGCTCCAAACAGGATACCAAGCAACTTATCAAATGGCTCCAAACAGGATACCAAGCAACTTATCAAATGACTCCAAACAGGATACCAAGCAACTTATCAAATGGCTCCAAACAGGATACCAAGCAACTTATCAAATTGCTCCAAACAGGATACCAAGCAACTTATCAAATTGCTCCAAACAGGATACCAAGCAACTTATCAAATTGCTCCAAACAGGATACCAAGCAACTTATCAAATGGCTCCAAACAGGATACCAAGCAACTTATCAAATTGCTCCAAACAGGATACCAAGCAACTTATCAAATGGCTACAAACAGGATACCAAGCAACTTATCAAATTGCTCCAAACAGGATACCAAGCAACTTATCAAATGGCTCCAAACAGGATACCAAGCAACTTATCAAATGGCTCCAAACAGGATATCAAGCAACTTATCAAATGGCTCCAAACAGGATATCAAGCAACTTATCAAATTGCTCCAAACAGTATACCAAGCAACTTATCAAATGGCTCCAAACAGGATACCAAGCAACTTATCAAATGGCTCCAAACAGGATACCAAGCAACTTATCAAATGACTCCAAACAGGATACCAAGCAACTTATCAAATGGCTCCAAACAGGATACCAAGCAACTTATCAAATTGCTCCAAACAGGATACCAAGCAACTTATCAAATTGCTCCAAACAGGATACCAAGCAACTTATCAAATTGCTCCAAACAGGATACCAAGCAACTTATCAAATGGCTCCAAACAGGATACCAAGCAACTTATCAAATTGCTCCAAACAGGATACCAAGCAACTTATCAAATGGCTACAAACAGGATACCAAGCAACTTATCAAATTGCTCCAAACAGGATACCAAGCAACTTATCAAATTGCTCCAAACAGGATACCAAGCAACTTATCAAATGGCTCCAAACAGGATACCAAGCAACTTATCAAATGGCTCCAAACAGGATAACAAGCAACTTATCAAATGGCTCCAAACAGGATACCAAGCAACTTATCAAATTGCTCCAAACAGGATACCAAGCAACTTATCAAATGGCTCCAAACAGGATACCAAGCAACTTATCAAATGGCTCCAAACAGGATACCAAGCAACTTATCAAATGGCTCCAAACAGGATACCAAGCAACTTATCACATGGCTCCAAACAGGATACCGAGCAACTTATCACATGGCTCCAAACAGGATACCGAGCAACTTATCAAATGGCTCCAAACAGTATACCGAGCAACTTATCAAATGGCTCCAAACAGGATACCAAGCAACTTATCAAATTGCTCCAAACAGTATACCAAGCAACTTATCAAATTGCTCCAAACAGTATACCAAGCAACTTATCAAATGGCTCCAAACAGGATAACAAGCAACTTATCAAATGGCTCCAAACAGGATACCAAGCAACTTATCAAATTGCTCCAAACAGGATACAAAGCAACTTATCAAATGGCTCTAAACAGGATACCAAGCAACTTATCAAATTGCTCCAAACAGGATACCAAGCAACTTATCAAATGGCTCCAAACAGGATACCAAGCAACTTATCAAATTGCTCCAAACAGGATAACAAGCAACTCATCAAATGGCTCCAAACAGGATAACAAGCAACTCATCAAATGGCTCCAAACAGGATAACAAGCAACTCATCAAATGGCTCCAAACAGGATAACAAGCAACTCATCAAATTGCTCCAAACAGGATAACAAGCAACTCATCCAATGGCTCCAAACAGGTTAACAAGCAACTTATCAAATTGCTCCAAACATGATACGCAGCAAATCAAATGGCTCCAAACAGGATACCAAGCAACTCATCAAATGGATCCAAACAGGATAACAAGCAAATCAAATGGCTCCAAACAGGATACCAAGCAACTCATCAAATGGCTCCAAACAGGATAACAAGGAACTCATCAAATGGTTCCAAACAGGATACCAAGCAACTCATCAAATGGCTCCAAACAGGATAACAAGAAACTCATCAAATGGCTCCAAACAGGATACCCAGCAACTATTCAAATGGCTCCAAACAGGATACCAAGCAACTCATCAAATGGCTCCAAACAGGATAACAAGCAAATCAAATGGCTCCAAACAGGATAACAAGCAACTCATCAAATGGCTCCCAACAGGATAACAAGCAACTCATTAAATGGCTCCAAACAGGATACCAAGCAACTCATCAAATGGATCCAAACAGGATAACAAGCAAATCAAATGGCTCCAAACAGGATAACAAGCAACTCATCAAATGGCTCCAAACAGGATACCAAGCAACTCATCAAATGGCTCCAAACAGGATAACAAGCAAATCAAATGGCTCCAAACAGGATAACAAGGAACTCATCAAATGGTTCCAAACAGGATACCAAGCAAATCAAATGGCTCCAAACAGGATAACAAGAAACTCATCAAATGGCTCCAAACAGGATACCCAGCAACTATTCAAATGGCTCCAAACAGGATACCAAGCAACTCATCAAATGGCTCCAAACAGGATAACAAGCAAATCAAATGGCTCCAAACAGGATACCAAGCAACTCATCAAATGGCTCCAAACAGGATAACAAGCAACTCGTCAAATGGCTCCAAACAGGATAACAAGCAACTCATTAAATGGCTCCAAACAGGATAACAAGCAACTCATCAAATGGCTCCAAACAGGATAACAAGCAACTCATCAAATGGCTCCAAACAGGATAACAAGCAACTCATCCAATGGCTCCAAACAGGATACCCAGCAACTAATCAAATGGCTCCAAACAGGATAACAAGAAACTCATCAAATGGCTCCAAACACGATACCAAGCAACTCATCAAATGGCTCCAAACAGGATAACAAGCAACTCATCCAATGGCTCCAAACAGGATAACAAGAAACTCATCAAATGGCTCCAAACAGGATACCCAGCAACTAATCAAATGGCTCCAAACAGGATAACAAGAAACTCATCAAATGGCTCCAAACAGGATACCAAGCAACTCATCAAATGGCTCCAAACAGGATAACAAGAAACTCATCAAATGGCTCCAAACAGGATAACAAGCAACTCATCAAATTGCTCCAACCACGATACCAAGAATCTTATCAAATTGCTCCAAAAAGGATAACAAGAAACTCATCAAATGGCTCCAAACAGGACACCGAGCAACTTATCAAATGGCTCCAAACAGGATACCAAGCAACTCATCAAATGGCTCCAAACAGTATACCCAGCAACTTATCAAATTGTTCCAAACAGTATACCCAGCAACTTATCAAATTGCTCCAAACAGGATACCCAGCAACTTATTAAATGGTTCCAAACAGGATACCCAGCAACTTATCAAATGGTTCCAAACAGGATACCCAGCAACTTATTAAATGGTTCGAAACAGGATACCCAGCAACTTATCAAATGGTTCCAAACAGGATACCCAGCAACTTATTAAATGGTTCCAAACAAGATACCCAGCAACTTATCAAATGGTTCCAAACAGGATACCCAGCAACTTATTAAATGGTTCCAAACAGGAAACCCAGCAACTTATCAAATGGTTCCAAGCAGGATACCCAGCAACTTATTAAATGGTTCCAAACAGGATACCCAGCAACTTATTAAATGGTTCCAAACAGGATACCCAGCAACTTATTAAATGGTTCCAAACAGGATACCCAGCAACTTATTAAATGGTTCCAAACAGGATACCCAGCAACTTATTAAATGGTTCCAAACAGGATACCCAGCAACTTATTAAATGGTTCCAAACAGGATACCCAGAAAATTTAATGGTTCCAAACAGGATACCCAGCAACTTATTAAATGGTTCCAAACAGGATACCCAGCAACTTATTAAATGGTTCCAAACAGGAAACCCACCAACTTATTAAATGGTTCCAAACAGGAAACCCAGCAACTTATCAAATGGTTCCAAACAGGATACCAAGAAACTTATCAAATGGTTCCAAACAGGATACCCAGAAGCTTATTAAATGGTTCCAAACAGGATACCCAGAAACTTATTAAATGGTTCCAAACAGGATACCCAGAAACTTATTAAATGGTTCCAAACAGGATACCCAGCAACTTATCAAATGGTTCCAAACAGGATACCCAGCAACTCATTAAATGGTTCCAAACAGGATACCCAGCAACTCATTAAATGGTTCCAAACAGGATACCCAGCAACTTATTAAATGGTTCCAAACAGGATACCCAGCAACTTATTAAATGGTTCCAAACAGGATACCCAGAAAATTAAATGGTTCCAAACAGGATACCCAGCAACTTATTAAATGGTTCCAAACAGGATACCCAGCAACTTATTAAATGGTTCCAAACAGGAAACCCAGCAACTTATCAAATGGTTCCAAACAGGATACCCAGAAACTTATCAAATGGTTCCAAACAGGATACCCAGAAACTTATTAAATGGTTCCAAACAGGATACCCAGAAACTTATCAAATGGTTCCAAACAGGATACCCAGAAACTTATTAAATGGTTCCAAACAGGATACCCAGAAACTTATTAAATGGTTCCAAACAGGATACACAGAAACTTATCAAATGGTTCCAAACAGGATACCCAGCAACTTATTAAATGGTTCCAAACAAGATACCCAGCAACTTATCAAATGGTTCCAAACAGGATACCCAGCAACTTATTAAATGGTTCCAAACAGGATACCCAGCAACTTATTAAATGGTTCCAAACAAGATACCCAGAAACTTATTAAATGGTTCCAAACAGGAAACCCAGCAACTTATCAAATGGTTCCAAGCAGGATACCCAGCAACTTATTAAATGGTTCCAAACAGGATACCCAGCAACTTATTAAATGGTTCCAAACAGGATACCCAGCAACTTATTAAATGGTTCCAAACAGGATACCCAGCAACTTATTAAATGGTTCCAAACAGGATACCCAGCAACTTATCAAATGGTTCCAAGCAGGATACCCAGAAACTTATCAAATGGTTCCAAGCAGGATACCCAGCAACTTATCAAATGGTTCCAAACAGGATACCCAGAAACTTATTAAATGGTCCCAAACAGGATACCCAGCAACTTATTAAATGGTTCCAAACAAGATACCCAGAAACTTATTAAATGGTTCCAAACAGGATACCCAGCAACTTATTAAATGGTTCCAAACAAGATACACAGAAACTTATTAAATGGTTCTAAACAGGATACCCAGCAACTTATTAAATGGTTCCAAACAGGATACCCATAAACTTATTAAATGGTTCCAAGCAGGATACCCAGCAACTTATTAAATGGTTCCAAACAAGATACCCAGAAACTTATCAAATGGTTCCAAACAGGATACCCAGCAACTTATTAAATGGTTCCAAACAGGAAACCCAGCAACTTATCAAATGGTTCCAAACAGGATACCCAGCAACTTATAAAATGGTTCCAAACAGGATACCCAGCAACTTATTAAATGGTTCCAAACAAGATACACAGAAACTTATTAAATGGTCCCAAACAGGATACCCAGCAACTTATTAAATGGTTCCAAACAAGATACACAGAAACTTATTAAATGGTCCCAAACAGGATACCCAGCAACTTATTAAATGGTTCCAAACAAGATACCCAGAAACTTATCAAATGGTTCCAAACAGGATACCCAGCAACTTATTAAATGGTTCCAAACAGGATACCCAGCAACTTATTAAATGGTTCCAAACAGGATACCCAGCAACTTATTAAATGGTTCCAAACAGGATACCCAGCAACTTATTAAATGGTTCCAAACAGGAAACCCAGCAACTTATCAAATGGTTCCAAACAGGATACCCAGCAACTTATTAAATGGTTCCAAACAGGATACCCAGCAACTTATTAAATGGTTCCAAACAAGATACACAGAAACTTATTAAATGGTTCCAAACAGGATACCCAGCAACTTATTAAATGGTTCCAAACAGGATACCCAGCTGGCTTATAAATGAAGGAGGAATTAAAAAGAATTACTAAATCAAAGCACCATGATTAGACACCGCCATCTCGACGGGACGGTGTGGGGCAGACAACTCAGCCATTCGGCATCGCCGTGGCACTGTGCGCAGAGCGGCAGTTGGGACATCATAATCATCTGAAGAAGGAGGGTGGATGTACAGAAAGAAGCAGGGGAGGAGGGGGGTCGAGAATGGAAAATGGCAAAGTGATAAATTAATGGAGTCGTAGTTCTTGTATTGAACTATATAGTCAGGTTCACTATGTTTTTTCGTTCAAAATTTTTGGAGATTAGCAAAACTATACATTTTTGGAATATTCAGAGCATGAGGAATCCAAAAATTAATGTTTACATTTGCGTAGACACCTTTGCGAAAATGACACTCAGGACAGTGATGAAGATCTGTAAAAGCATATTCCTGAACGGTATAGACCTCGTAGATCCTGTGTATAGGACTTATAGTTCAATCTGATACTACCTATAACTTCCTATAACAACCTATAACTTCAAAGGACTTGCAATATCATGTATTATGTAATACAGTTATATCACAAATATAAAGACAATGGTTTTCAATTACCTTTGTTTGTTGCTTTTCTATAATCCTGAGCACTATTTTGAGGCCTTTATTGGATTCCTTGACCCAGAAAACATAGGATTAGCATATTTAATTAAGTCTCTAGGTTGACTAGAAGCCGAGATGGCGCAAAATATGTATTTTATGGCGGCCATTTTCAAAATCCAAAATGGCGGCCATGCAGGTGTCTGTGCAAATGCCAACATTGATTTTCAGATTCTCCATGCTCTGAAGATTCCCAAAATGTACAGGTTTGCTAATCCCAAAATTTTGAAAGAAATTATATTTGTTAACATAGTGAACCTGACTAATAAATCACAATTTTGAACTTGAATACAGTCATGGAAATCATTTCATTATTTGTTTGTGTGAAATCTTACAGCAAAATGCCCCCCCCCCCCCCTCCCAAAAAAATTTAATCTTGCCCTCCACTGAGATAAAGTAAAGAGGAGATGTCAAATAGTCCATGTCGTGAAAATCAAGCGCAGACACGACTTTCCTCTGTGTAGGCTTTAATATCATTTAGATCGGCAATATTTCCTGTAACAATACATGCAAACAATAGGCATTAAATCAGAGCATTCAAGCACAGCAAAGGTAGCTTCGATATAACAATGGTTAATGCAGCGCAGCGTTTGGGGCGTACATACCATTCAACTACTGGATAATGTCACAGTGAGTCCCGCCGAAGTGTCCGCACGCCCCGCGTGTCCTGGGTCTTATAGACGGCCCCTTTTCGTGGCGAGCACCCCCCCCCCTGGGTTCACCTTGGTATAATTTCACTACATTCTCCCCGTCGTTAAAACAAGACTACCGCTCGGCAGTTCGCAGGCAAGCATCAGCAATAAATGAAAGGGTCACGTCAATCCACGTCAGTCGGACCACCCGTAGCGGTCGGGGCGGCGAACCTCCCTGCCAGTTCGTGTTCGGAATCTACCGGGCACGGCGTCCCCAAGCCCGGAGTCCCCCGCGTCGGAATAGCCGCCGGAGGTCGGAGTCGGAGGGGGCGCCCCTGCGCCTTCGGGCACGGGAGCGGGGGACGACGGGAGTAACAGTGGTAGTTCCATAGGGGAAGCTTCGATAGAGTCCATAGACTCGTAGACGGGTTCGTCGATATCCCTGTCGTCGTCCCCACATGGGCGAGATGGCGAACGGAGACAGTAGACTCGCGGCCATCCGCCGTTAACACGCGGGCATGCTCGGGATTAGCCTGGAGGACCTGCACCTTGTCAACAAGGGGGTCGTACTTGCTAGTGCGAACCGCTCGTTTGAGATAGGCGGGCCCCGGTTCAGCGAGCCAGCTGGGTAAAGACTGGATACTGCCGGAGCTTCTAGGGTGGTGGAACAGTCGTTCGTGAGGAGTCTGGTTGGTGGCAGTACATAGGAGAGCCCGGATCGAGTTTAGAGCGGCAGGCAGCGACCACGCCCATTTATCGAGGCCTCGGCCGAGGGTCCGAAGGCTTAGCATGACGGCCCGCCATATAATCCCATTAAAGCGTTCGATCTGTCCGTTAGCTTGGGGCCGGTACGGGGTGGTGTAGCTCGAAGCGACATTATTTTGGAGCAAGTAGCCCCTCACTTCCTGGGACAGGAACACCGCACCCCGATCGGTATGCACGTAGGCCGGATATCCGAACATAGAAAACAAATTCTGAAGGCACCGAATAACCGTGGCAGCCGACATATCCCCGCACGTGTAAGCAAAGGGGAATCGGGAATACTCATCGACGATAGTGAGCAGATAGCGAGAGTTGCTCGACATTGGCAGCGGCCCTTTGAAGTCCATCGCCAAGCGCTCCCACGGTCTAGTAGCCCTAACGAGTGTCCCCAGGGGAGGGCTATAAAAACGCGGTTTGAGTTCCGCACAGACCGCGCAATCACGGCAGATGCGGCGGATGTCCTCCATCGAGTATGGCAGATTGCCCGCGCGCACAAAATGCGCGAAGCGCGTTACCCCGGGATGACACATAGTGCTGTGCAAAGTGCGCAGCCCCTCCAAAGTTACGACCCCCGCGCAAGTGGCCGGCCTCGATAAGGCGTCAGCGACCAGGTTATCCTTCCCCGGGCGGTATTTGATGGTGTAGCAGAAGTCGGCGAGTTCGATACGCCAGCGGGTGATTTTCTCATTCTTAATGCGCTGAGCATGTAAGGTGTCGTACATAAACGCAACACTCTGTTGGTCCGTGATAATTTGGAAACTCCGCCCAAGCAGATACGGCCGCCATCGCCGAATAGATTCGACGATCGCGTACGCTTCCTTTTCGACGGACGAATGCCTCCGCTCGGCGGAGGTGAGAGTCCGCGAGAAGAAAGCCACAGGGCGGCCTCCTTGGGAGAGGGTTGCCGCTATCGCATGGTCCGAGGCATCACTCTCCAAAACGAAAGAGGCACTCTCGTCAATCGTTGCGACAGCGGCGCCAGCAATGTCGACTTTAAGGCCCTCGAAGGCCGCCAGGGCGGCCGGGCCCATGGGGAAAGTGTCGCAGGCCACGAGGGGGCGGAGCTTAGCAGAGAAATTTTGCACCCACTTCGAGTAGTGGGCGAACAGCCCTAGAGCGCGTTTCAGCGAAGCCCGATTGCTAGGCGGAGCCATATCGAGCAAAGGGCGCAGACGCTCCTTATCTGGAGAGACGGAGCCATGGGTCACGGTGTACCCCAGAAGGTCTACCGTGCGTAGAGAGTATTGACACTTCGCCTCATTCATGGTTAAGCGATATTTCCGCGCAACCTCGAGGAAGCGTTTTAGATTAGCGTCGTGATGCGCCTGGTCGTACCCACAAACCGTAAGATTGTCCAGATAGACAAAGACATCCGTCAAATGCTCCTTCGCAACGAGGTCATCCATAGCTCTCTGAAAACAAGCGACGCCGTTCGTTACCCCAAAAGGAAGTCTCGTGAACTGGTACAACCGCTGACCCGATTCAAAGGCCGTAAAGACGCGATCAGCCCTAGAGATGGGGACTTGATGATACGCACTACGTAGATCGAGAGTGCTATAAACGGAATACAGGGCCACCTGGCGTACCAGGGCGTCCATCCCCGGTAATGGGTAGGCATCCAGCTGTGTAAAGCGATTAATCGTTTGCGAATAGTCGATTACCATTCGCCTGCGGTGAGCCTCACTCCGCACCACTAAGACTTGGGCCCTCCACGGAGACCTACTGTGTTCTATGATACCGTCCTTCAAGAGCAGGGCCGTTTCTTCCGCAATGAATTGCGCGTCCGCGCGAGAGTAGCGCCGCGATTTGATGGCCACAGGGGTACAATCAGTGGTCAGGTTGGGGAACAGTGAGAGTGGCTCCATGTCCATTTGAGCGAGGGCACACACAGCGAGCGTGTCCGGCCCTCCGAAGTCCATCTCTAAACGACCATGCCGCTTAAGGAAATCAAGTCCTAACAGAACGTCAGCGCATAAGGCCGGTAATACCATGAGATACACGTCCGGGAACGTGCGTCCATTTATCACAAGTTTCAATCGACACGCCCCTTTTGTGCTCAACCGAAGTCCCTGAGATGCCATGAAGATCCGGCGGGTTGTCCCGAGAACCGGCCACCCATGTTGACGCACGAGACGCTGATCAATAAAACTATCCGTGGATCCCGTATCAATTAAAGCTTGCGCAACAACGCCCGCGACCGTGAGCGGAATGAAGGCCTGCGCTAGGCCGGCAGACCCGGCAGGTATAGTTCCGGCCGGGCGAGAAGATCGCGCCTCGCGGGTGGATCCCACGCCGGCTGCAATCCTTCGGGCCTCAGCAGGAGCATTGAAGTCAGTTGGCTCTTCGGTAGTTTCATTTGCCAGAGTGGGTGTGGAGTAGTCGTGAGAGCAGCCTCTAGACGGCGCTCGAGCCACGGGAGAAAGTTCACTGCCATCTGCAGAGTCATATGCCAAAGCGGGTGCATGTAATTCGCAAGAGCTACCGCCAGATGGCGCTCGAGCCACGTGAGAATGAATTCTGCCATCAGCAGCTGGACATGCCAGAAGGGAAGCATGTAATTCGCAAAAGCTGTCATCAGATGGCGCTCGAGTCACGTGCTGCGTTGGCCGCACCTCGAGAGGCAATTCCAAAGTGGGTGCATGTCGCTTGTTTGAAGGAGGCGTTTGCAAGCCAGTCAAGGTTAGATGCTTTGTGACCGGTCGCGTTTGCGCCATTTGTTTCGGCGGCCCGACGTATCTCACCAAGGTCGGGCGAGAAGCCAGAGGCCCGCGAGGAGGAGAGCGGCTCATCAAAGCTGTGCAAGGCGCCCCGTCCGGTGCTCGATCCATTGGTTCAGCGATGAGCACATTCAAGGTCGCTCGGGAATGCGTGCCCCGGGCGGCCTTTCTGCAGACTTTTGCAAAATGGCCTTTAGTGGAGCAGAGGTGACAAGTTGCCTCTCGGGCCGGGCATTCAGTCCGGGGATGCTGCCGATTGCCACAAAAATAACATTTTGCATACCGGGCAAGCCGTGGCCGGGCAGCGGCAGCTGCAGTGAGGCCGGATGCGGAGTCCGCTTCCGGAGCACCCAGGGACTCGGCCGTCGTGGTGGTCGGGTCCTCCTCCGTATCCTCGGCGATGGCCCTCTCGGGTCGCGCGAGTTGCGAGGCCCCCGCCACGACTCGTGGGTTATCATAGGCGGTCAATTGTTGTCGAGCATCTGCATAAACGCGCGCCAGCCGTAGTGCCTCTGTAAATGTCAGCTCCGCGACCTCCAAGAGACGCAGCCGCAAGACTCCAGAACTAATTCCGGATATGAATGCATCTCGGAGCAAATCGTCCTGAACTTGCTCATGAGTCCGGACGTCCTGCACACAATCTGCCAATAAATAGCGCAACTCCTGCGCATAGCGATCGATCGATTCAGACGGTTGCTGCCGTCGCTGAGAGAGTTGATGCCGGCCGTGCACAGCGCTCCGTTTCTTTATGTAAAGGCGCTTCAGCTCGTCCAGGGCCGTATCATACGTCTCAAATCGAGAAATGGTCTTGTACACAGTGTGATGGACCTTGGACTGTAAGACGGACAGCCGTATCTCAGCGGTTGGCTCCGTCTCGTGAGCAGCGAAGTAGTTCTGCAGCGTGTTGAGCCAGTGAGCAAACTCCGATGCAGATCCTTCAGCCAGAGGGTCGGCACCGAGAATCGGAACCACGATCATCTTGTGGTCAGCCATGGCGATATAGTGTGTGTTGCGATATGTGTTGTGAGAGTTAAAAGCGAGTTGTAATCAAGTGGTGCAGTGTCCAGGTCAAGGTGACAGTGTGGGCGGAACGGGTTCTCAGTCGGGTTGTTTGTGTTGAAAGGTTTTAAGTGCGGAGTGGTAACCAGACCGGTCTAGGTAATGTTACTCTGGGGGAGCGTGGGAGGGTTTGATCAGATGGATGGATCATGGAGTATGGTTATATAGTCATCGTTTATAAAAGGTTTTAAGGAAAAGAGACCTGTTTATTTGCTCAACTCAAATAAGTCATTTGGGGAACACTCAAGAAATACCTTTGGAAATAACAGAAATCCACATTGCTGTGGTCACAATGTCAGGTCACAAATTTTGTGGAAATGACGATGATCGATTTTAATTTTGACTCGAGATCACTGGGTGGCTGGGAATTGAATATGACCGACTCAAACTTGGAAACTTCGTCTGTTCTATCAATATCCAAAACCAACCCTCCAACACCCCCCCACCCCCCAAAAAAAAGTGATGATGTATTCACACAGGAGCAGTTCGGTGATGCATCATTCTAACAACACCCCCTTCGCCTCCAGGAATGAACCTGCCCCACCCACTCCCCACCCCCAATTTTCTGTTACACACACCTTATAACCACCTCCAATTCCCTGCAATTACGCCACCGTGGTAATGCATATTCAATAATGGTGATATCAATAAAATAGTAGGAAACACCATTATACTCTTCTCTCGGTCATTCATATCTCCAAAAAACGAAGAGGAACTTCTACCTGGTAGTTCTGGAGATGAGAGAGAGTCGGAGGTCGCAAGGGCAACACGGCGCAGGGGCAGCCGATTGCACTGAGGGTTCAACGGTGTGCCCTGAGTGGCTGGCTCACACTCCCCTGTGACACATAGCAGTCTATCACATCGTTTACTTGTAAAATGGTAAAGTCGAACAAAAAAAGAAAAGAAATGTTCAAGAAAAACATGAGAGATAAATAAAAATGCGGAACACAAATACGTGCTCTGGACAACAAGGAAATGCAAGCTAATATTGTACACACGAAGCAGTCAACCTAGTTTTAAGTTCTCAGGTCTTGTGTGGAGAAAAAAACATCAAAACTCGACTTGAACAGAATTCTGTAATTTTGAAAATTGTTCCCAGCAAGAATCATTTATCAAGTAGCATTATCAAAACAGTGTTTTGGTGAATTTTAATTAACAAAATCACAAGAGGTCTCAAAAGATCTAAGCTTACAAGTTAGCTTTGAACCACCCCTGGCATGAGTCGCGTGTCCGGGAAGCAAAGTGTCAAGGCATTGGAAAACCCCCTTTTACCATGGTCATTTGGACTTCGCCATGTGCCAAGGGAGCTCTGTGAACTGCTGCCATGGAGTTCGCTCTGCCTGCCAAGCGCACAGTGACAAATGCATTATTAAATGCCTCCCGCAACACAATCACCCTGGCAAAGTACAGTCCAATAGCTGGAATCCTTTACAAAGTCAACATTCAACACCAGTGAGGATGGAGGAGATTGCTATCGTATTTTGATCCCAAGAAAACGTTTTCTGCAAACAAGAGCAGGGAGGCCGTGCATATCGGTGGTCGCTTTCACGACGTGGCAGCCGCCAGACAATGGCCTTTTCCTTTGTTAACCGGTGGGTGGACGCAAATAAACAATCCCTGTTCTTAGAAGGAGAGACAATTCTTCCATAGAATTCCATGTACCGTATTCCATATCCCCCGCTGCATGAAACAGTCATGATATAGTACAAGCACGGCCTTTAGAGGCCATTTTTCCCCGCGGAGCAGGGGTTGGCCTTTTTTGGGCATATTGGTCCCCTTTCTGAAGCAATGTTTTATGGCCGGATGCCCTTCCTGCCGCCAACCCTGTTAGTCGTCTTTTGCGACACACAGGGAATTACCAGTGAACTGGTACTCAATTTGCCGTCCTCGGAAGGATGACAGGCTGAGTCAACCCCCTGGCGTTAATTTAGCGATCGACCGGGATTCGAACCCAGGATCCTAGGATCCCAACCCAGCACCCGAACCGCTAAGCCAACACCAGGCTTACTCATGATATAGTACAATGGAGAATAAGGCCAACGGGGGCGAATAATGGGGTTGAGAGCCTGTTCCAAGCTCTCAGAAAATCATTGGCTTTGGCAATGGTAGTCACAAAATACAGTGTGTTAGTGTGTGTTAGTGTGAAATACAGGAAGCAAAAAGAAGGAAGTGATTATGTGCGAGACGGTGCTTTGTTTGTTATGACCTTCATTGGGTTCTCACAATTACAAGCTTAACATTGTCATTTAAGATTACATTTCAGCAATTAACCAGAAACACAAATTAGCATCTGGGTAATTTTTCCGAGCACAGTTCATTAGCATGGCAAAGTGTGGAATTAAGGGGAGGGGGGGGGGGGGCATAGTTACAGGCCATGCGGGTAAGTTAGACGGGCAGGAACGACACCCATTCTAAAGGAGGTCTGTAGGGACAAGGTCAGGAAATGCTGCAGATTCATCAAACTAGTGAGGTGCAAACATGTGAATAGGGTTGCTGCAAATCAAAGCAAAACATGGGCCAAAGGTAATGACCTCCTTTAAGGCCAAAGGTTATGGGTATTGATTTACACCAAGCACACAAATGGACCAAAGTTATTACCGATCAAAGGAATCAGCAAAATCTTCACCGTCAGAGCTCGAGCTTTCGGACCTCTCTGGTGGCAATGGCATTTGACGATGACCTAGTGGCCTGTTAGGCAACAAAAATATAACCAAAATGCTTGTAATACCTGTCTATCATGAGTTTTACAAACGCTAATAGTTACCTCTAATGCAATCGGTGTGCGATGTGCAAATTTTTATGAAAGTTCTTCCTCTTCCGACTCAGTTTGATACAGTTTGGTGAAAATATAGCAATTATTGCTCAAAAGAGGCTTTGTGCTTAAGGGAGAAATTTATTTGCCAAAAATCATGCAATCGTATTCGGGCATTTCAGGAAGAAGAAATATCATGAAGTGAAAGAAAAATGCAAATACAGTAAATATTAACCAGAACCCTCAGCTATATCCCCGCTGCCCCCCCCCCCCCCCCCTCAGGTCCCAATTCCCAAACAGTATGCATGTCAAACATTAGAGGACTCTGTTATATTGTCATAGATATCGCTCTACCGGTTGCTGCTGCTGCTGCTCTGGACAAGCGAGTCCAAAAAGAAAAGCAAAAAATCCACAAGATGTTCCTCAGTCCACTGATACTCTTCCTGGCTAGTCATTCTTGTACTTTGAAAAGCCTCACGCTTCCCCAGTGGTGGCATCACTGTATGTTTCAAGCACCGTTTAATGACTCCCCCCTGGAAGTGCTTTCATACAACAGTGCCCTCTCTTTGCAGATGTTTCTCCCATCTCTCCTGCAGCAAAACATCCTCTCGGGCGTAATGCACATAATGTTGTGGTGACACAGTTGCTAAAAACAGCTTGCTTTTCAACATAAATTAGCAAAGAGCCCATCAGGGAGATGAAACAAGACGGAGTATGTGCTCACTCTCACGCCACTGTAAAACACACACACAAACTAGAACAGCACTCAGTAGAGCGCATACCTCCGCCAGGCTGAACGGTTTACGTTTTGCATCGCACCGACAAGTGTGATTCTGTCTGGATCTGGATTCGGACCTGAATCAAAATCTAATCGGCTTGTTCTTGTCACCTAACCAACTAATCTACCTAGTTTTGTCATAATCCGTAAAGACCTTTTTGGGATATCATGCCTTATATCGGTTTTGGCCTTCCGGTCTTCCGGTTTTCGGTCCCTCGAGCGACGGGGCTTGCTTTGATCTCTCCACGGCATCAAAGTTTGAGTGTTTTCCCGTTCGTTTCTTTGTCAAATTTCCGCTGCGTATTTTGTTGTGTATGTGTTATTGTGTGTTTCTATTTGGTTTTGGTTTTGTAGTTGTTGCAAATTTGTGTGTAATTAGTCGTTTCTTTGTCCGCGCCTCGTGCGGCCTGGTGTCTCGTGCGGCCTCCTCGTCTCGACTTGTGCCCCGCCCCCTATATTCTCGTTTGTTCTTTCACCTCTGCTCCTGCTTTCTCAAATCCACGTTCTCACTTAGAGACTTTTCCCAGATTGTTTTCATGGTTTTGTTGAAATATTTCTTTAAATATGTTTAAACCGCAGCGGTGATCCCCCCCCCCCCCCCCCCCAGGATTTCCATGTTTTAAACGTTTCCCAGTGTGTACCCTGGATAAGAATAGGTACGCCGTATCCCTGCGTGTCGTAGGAGGCGACTAAGTGGGTTGGCGTCAGGAAGGGCATCCGGCCATAAAAAAAAAAACATTGCCTCAAAAAGAGAACCATGACAATTACAACTACATGTGGGCAGGGTACAGCCCGAAGTGGAGATCGGTTTCTGAGGTTTGGGACATGGAATGTAGGGACAATGACAGGGAGATCAGGAGAAGTGGTGGAAGTATTGGTCAGAAGAAGAGTGGACATATGTTGTGTGCAAGAGACGAGATGGAAGGGAAGTGGTGTGAGAATGGTGAAGGGTAGGCAGGGACAGAAATACAAGTTTGTGTGGCAAGGGTGCCTGGAGGGCGTGAATGGTGTTGGTGTCCTGTTTTCTGAGGAGTTTGTAGACAGTGTGGTGAGTGTGACTAGAGTGAGTGATAGGTTGATGATGGTGAAAATGATGATTGGAAAGCTCTTGGTGAACGTCATCTCGGGATATGCTCCGCAGGTTGGTCGGAGCGATGAAGAGAAGGACAAGTTCTGGTGTGCGATAGAGAAGCTGATGGAAAACGTGAAAGATGAGGAAGTTGTTGTGGTAGGAGGAGACCTAAATGGACATGTGGGAAGGAGTATGGATGGTTTTGAAGGAGTTCATGGGGGTTACGGATATGGTGTGAGAAATGGAGAAGGTGAAAGGATTTTGGAGTTTGCTGATGGAGCTGATTTGTTGATTTGTAATACTCAGTTCCAGAAAGAGGATAATAAGCTTGTTACATACACGTCAGGTGGGTCGACGACAACCGTTGACTACCTGATGGTGCGTAGGCGAGATAGGGGGCACCTCCGAGACACAAAGGTGATCCCGGGGGAGGAGGCTGTTTCACAGCACCACTTGGTTGTCTGCGACGTAAGGGTGAAAGGTGCGAGGAGAGCTCGGCGGGTGAAGTACCAACCGAGAATGAAGGTGTGGAGGTTGAAAGAGGTGACAGTAAGGGAGGCATTAAAAGAGAGGCTGAGTAGGGTCGAGGATGATGTGGTTGAGCTTGAAAGTGGTTGGATGTCAATGAAAGCTAGTCTGTTGGGAGCCGTTGGTGAGGTATGTGGATGGACAAAAGGACCACCGAGGCACTCGGAAACATGGTGGTGGGATGATGAAGTTGGAAAGACGATTGACGAGAAGAGGAAGAAGTTCAAGGAGTGGCAGAAGGCGAAGGGTACGGGAGCAGAAACAGCAGAGCATGAAAGTTATAAGGCAGCCAGGAAGGCTGCAAAGAAAGAGGTAGCAAAGGCGCAGGAGGCATGTAGGAAAATGTTCGGAGAACGCTTGGATTCGGAAGAGGGTCAGAGAGCGGTATTCAGGATTGCAAAGCAGACAGCGAAAGAGAGGTGTGATGTGATGGGGGTGAGCTGCTTGAAGGATGAAGTGGGACAAATCGTTGTCGACCCAGATGGAATTAAAGGAAGATGGAAAAGATATATGGAAATGCTGTTGAATACAGAGAATGAATGGGATGGCAACATAGAGAGTAACCCAGTTTTAGGACCGGCAGAGAAGATAACTGAGAAGGAAGTTGAGGAAGCGATAAAAGCAATGAAGGGTAGAAAAGCGGGAGGGCCGACGGGAGTTGTGGGAGATATGTTGAAGGCAGCAGGAAGTTGGGGTGTGAAGAGAATGACAGAGATCTGTAATCTGGTGGTGAAAGAAGGCCGCATTCCAGTGGATTGGGAACTGAGTACCCTCGTCCCTCTATACAAGGGGAAAGGTGACCCTCTGGAGTGTGGCTCGTACCGAGCGATAAAGTTATTGGAGCATGGAATGAAGGTATTGGAAAGGGTGTTGGAGAGGAGGATAAGGAAGAAAGTGAAGATCGACGAAATGCAGTTTGGATTTATGCCAGGAAGAAGAACGACAGACGCGCTTTTCATTGTGAGGCAGTTGCAGGAGAATAACATGGAGAAGAGGAAGAAGTTGTTTCTTGGGTTTGTTGATCTGGAGAAAGCATTCGATCGGGTTCCACGCAAAGTATTGACATGGGCATTGAGGAAGTTAGGAGTGGAGGAATGGTTGATCAGAGTAGTGATGGCAATGTACAAAAGAGCACGCACAGCTGTAAGGACGAAGGACGGGAACAGTGGTGAGTTTGAGGTGAAGGTGGGAGTGCATCAGGGGTCGGTACTAAGTCCACTACTATTTGTAGCTGTGATGGAGGTGCTGGCTCAGAACGTAAAGGAGGGTTTACCGTGGGAGTTGTTGTATGCAGATGATCTGGTGTTGATTGCGGAAAGTATGGATGGACTGAAGGAAAAGATGAACACGTGGAAGGAATGTATGGAGACAAAAGGTCTGAAGGTGAATATCGGAAAGACGAAGGTGATGGCAAGTGGTAAAGCATGTGGTGAGGTGGAAAGAACTGGGAAGTGGCCCTGTGCTGTGTGTAGGAAGGGTGTCGGAGTGAACTCCATTCAGTGTACAATGTGCGCTGAGTGGGTTCATCAAAAATGTAGTGGTCTGAGAGGGTCATTAACCAGTGTGGCAGCTACATTCAAATGTAAGGTGTGCACAGAGGGAGCTGCAGATGGAGGAAATGTTGAGTTGGATCTTGGAGATGGCGTGAAGCTGGAAGGTGTGAAAACATTTTGCTACCTCGGAGACATGCTGAATGGAGAAGGTGGATCAGACTCGGCAACGGTTGCTCGAGTGAGATGTGCATGGAAGAAGTTTCGGGAATTGAGTGGCGTGCTGATGATGAGGGGAGTGTCGTTGAAGCTGAAGGGAAAGGTGTATGCTGCATGTGTGAGAAGTGTTATGATTTATGGGAGCGAGACATGGGTAATGAACGTAGAGCAGCAACGAAGGTTGGAAAGGGTGGAAATGCGAATGGTTCGACGGATGTGCGGAGTATCGTTGAGAAAGAGGAAGACAAATGATAAATTGCGAAAGATGATGGGAATAGAGCCTGTGATTGATGCTGTGAAGAGGAACAGGTTGAGATGGTTTGGTCATGTGTTGAGGAAGGATGAAAGTGACTGGTTGAGAAGAGTGATGGAAATGAATGTAGAAGGAAGTAGAAGACGGGGAAGACCGAGAAAGACTTGGCTAAAGATGGTGGAAGAAGAAATGCGGGCAAGGGGGTTAACAAGGAGAGATGCAGAAAATAGGGCAAAATGGAGAAGATTGTCATGGGGACCGCAAGGCTAACCCCCGCTCTAGCAGGGAAAATGGCCTTTAAAATGCATGTTGTGTGTTGTTGTTTTATATCGGTTTTGGCCTGATCTCTCAAAGGTGAAGAATCACTTGACAATTTAAAAAATTCTCGTATCTGGATTCAGATCTTCACCAAAATGGAATTGATTCATCCTCTTCACACACCCAAACTGTCCACCAAGATTCCTCCAAATCAGTCCTTAACCGTTTGAGATATTGTGCTATATAAAAAAATAGCCAAGACCCGGGACACTACCAAGACCAGGGCCAAGACCAGCCAAAGGGTTTAAAAAGATGGTGGGACTGAGACAATCGGATACCATAAGTCGCCTCCTCTCGTGATGTAAAAAAACTAATATAAAAACAGCTCATGTCAGAACTCGTGGAAAGATAAAATCATGTCAGAACACAAAGGCACAACAAGGTATGTAGAGTAATCAACTGGCACATTGGCAAAAAATTAAATATCCCAATTTCAAAAAACTCGCGGAAACATGAACCAAAAGCAATAGCTGAAAAGAATGACACAATGCTCATGTATGACCTGATGATCTCATCGACCGTGAGCATATAAAGCAAAGCAATGAGGCCAGACATCGTACTCAGCTACAAAAAGGACCAACGCAGAAATGAAGAAAATGACCAAATACCAAGACCTCAATAATGAAGCGAAAATAACCTGGAAGCTGAACAGCGCAGGAATTGTACCGGTAATAATTGGAGCAATGGGAATGGTAACGAAGAACCTTACAAAGATCCTACAAAACATCCCTGGGAATATTACTGCAAGCAAACTACAGTTGGAGGCTGTCCGGGGCTCAGAGATGATCCTGAAAAGAGCCTTCAGAACAAAACTCTGAGAACAAGAAAACTTCACAAATTGGTCCATGAATCGCAATCCTTCACCGAAACCAAGGTGACTACTTTGAACCCTGGGAGGACTCTGCTCCATCTTCTGAAATCAGCATATGGAGAAAACAACTGTGTGTGAGTATGAGTGTATGTGTGCATGTGTATATGTGTATGTGTATGTATGTATGTGTGTATGTGTGTATGTATGTGTATATGTGTGTGTATGTGTGTATGTGTGTATGTGAGTGCATGTGAGTGTATGTGAGTGTATGCGTGTGTATGTGTGTATGTGTGTATGTGTGTACATGTGTGTGTATGTGTGTGTATATGTATGTGTGTATGTGTATGTGCATGTGCGTGTATGTGTGTGTGTCTGTGTCTGTGTCTGTGTGTGTGTGTGTCTGTGTGTGTGTCTGTCTGTCTGTCTGTGTGTGTGTCTGTGTGTGTGTGTCTGTCTGTGTGTGTGTGTGTCTGTGTGTGTGTGTGTCTGTGTGTGTGTGTGTCTGTGTGTCTGTCTGTGTGTGTGTCTGTCTGTGTGTGTGTCTGTCTGTGTGTGTGTCTGTCTGTGTGTGTGTCTGTCTGTCTGTCTGTGTGTGTCTGTCTGTGTGTCTGTCTGTGTGTGTGTCTGTCTGTGTGTGTGTCTGTCTGTGTGTGTGTCTGTCTGTGTGTGTGTCTGTCTGTGTGTGTGTCTGTCTGTGTGTGTGTCTGTCTGTGTGTGTGTCTGTCTGTGTGTGTGTCTGTCTGTGTGTGTGTCTGTCTGTGTGTGTGTCTGTCTGTGTGTGTGTCTGTCTGTGTGTGTGTCTGTCTGTGTGTGTGTCTGTGTGTGTGTGTGTCTGTCTGTGTGTGTGTCTGTGTCTGTGTGTGTGTGTCTCTGTGTGTGTGTGTGTGTTTGTGTGTGTGTGTCTGTGTGTGTGTCTGTGTGTGTGTGTCTCTGTGTGTGTGTGTTTGTGTGTCTGTGTCTGTGTCTGTGTCTCTGTGACACAGGCAAAGAGCAGTTACATTGTAAGTTGAGAAAATCTAATGTATTACTTTGTTAGATCTGCATTACCCATTAATAATAATCAGTATGCGTTGAGGTAAAACTGCACATGTCACCAAATTTGCATTTCCAAAATCCCAGCATAACATCACAAGGTCTCAACATTTCCATAAACCCAAGGCAGAAATGATTCTAAAATTTACATTTACTCTTGAAGGAAGGCAAGAAATTCTCACCTGTGGCCATTCCCTCGTCCTCGATCAACCTCCACATCATTACTTGGACCATTCTACAGAGACAGCAAAGACAAGTCAACAAAATCAAAGTGTATTTTAAATAACGCTGTGCCTCAATTATATTTATTAAGGAATTGAATTACAATCCAATGGTCGTTAAGATTTTATCCCAATAATTATTAACTACTGTATACTCAAACATGGAACTATCACGAAAGATTGTAAAATTGCAATATAATTTAATAAGCAATGTTTTTCTCCACCTGAACGTGTGCAAATTCCACCGTCATCTTTACCATTCCAGAATTATTACTTAAATCCGTACTTGAATACAAACTCTTCATACAGGCCTACAATCGTGAAATTGTACCCAAGTTAATAAAGTGGTGTGCAAAATCTTATCTTTCATGTGATTAGACTTTTGATTGAACGTACAGACAGACAAATGAACAAGCAGTCGATGTTGTCTTCCCATTGGAGAAGTCTCTGTCAAAACAACTACAAAGTGCTTAACTTCATGGACATTAATCAGGCCTTACATGTTGACGCACATTTTGTCTAACCATTTACAGAGAGTACTTTTGGAAGAAAAACAATGCTGTTGTTTGGTCTGCAAGAAAATCGATTTGTTATTTTGGGGTTGATTATGGTGGTTTTTCTCTTTTCCCCATCTTTGCCTACCTGCTGCATTTTGATCATCTGTGGCTACGTCAGTTAGTTCATTACCGCCGCCACTGAAGGTGCAAAGAGGTTAAGTTTTCACCCCTGTCCGTCTGTTTGTCTGTTTGTCTGTCTGTCTGTCTGTGAACAAGATATCTCAAAAGGTTGTGGACGGATTTCGACGAAACCTGGTGGAGAGGTTGTGCGTGTGTCAAGGACGATTCGATTCCATTTTGGTGAAGATCTGAATATGGATTTGAATACGAGAATTATTTAATCTTTAAGTGATTCTTCACGATTGAGGGATCGGGTGAAAAGCGATATATAACATGAAATGAAATTTTTTATGGATGACCTATGACTAAACTAAGTGAACGTGTTGGTTAGGTGACAAGAACAAGCTGATTAGATTTTGGTACAGGTCCGAATCCAGATCCGGCCTATCATTGGAATACAAAACAAACTGTTCAGCCTGGCGGAGGTATGCGCTCTACCGAGTGCCATTCTAGTTCTTACTTCATGAGTCTTCTCAGAGTCATCCGTCAAATGTATAAGTCACACATACAGACAGACACATACCTAAACTGTTATTATATATTGTCATGTGAACTGCAACCACCTGGTAACTGTAATCACAATCAAAGTGATTACCAAGCACACTGGAGGAAGCTAAGCTCCAAGGAGAGCCAAACTGCAGCTGCTTATGAATGAACCGACAGCTCACCTTCTCACTGACTGATGGCACTGGACCAATCACTACGTCTCTACACGTTGACAGATGCAGTACACACCACATATGGGGTCTCTCACCCCGGGGGTACAGCGGAACAAATCACCGAGCCGGAAGTTCTACTAATAAAAGCCGTAGGCCTGAGAAAGTCTCCTCCCAAATCCCCCACTAACTCCAACCGAAGACGTGTTTGTCTTCCATGTGCTGACGGACAGCTGAGAGGCGCCTTCTCCATCTCTGTGGCAATGAAACGTGCTGTCCTTCCCTCCAACATAAAGGAGTAGAAGGGACGACACACCTTACATCTAACTATCATCTAAATTGGACAATGCCACGCCCCTTGTGGTGATACCAAGGACGCATTATTCTTGTACACATACTTTGTGTACACAACACGTTTTGTACACAACACGTTTTAAAAGTGAGAAGAATGTATGCAAATACATATGGTGGTTAAGGCCTTATCTAGCGACTGCTCCCTACTCCATGGACGTAATATTCTTATTTCAATAAAGTTATCTCGAATTGATGCTCGATTCATAATAATAATTATGACACAACTGCAAAAGGACATGGATGATATTAAATTTAAAACAGAGATGGCTCACTCATAACTATCAGGTATGAAGTAAACTTTGCTTGCCCTGCTGATCACGTCAACATGTGATGCAAGCACTAAAATGCTGCTGCCTATGAAAAGGCGGTGTGACTGATACCATACAGAATTAATCAGTCATAATTAAAAAATAAATGGCAACAATCAAAATTCTCCCTCACCCTGTGAATACCAACACTCGGGCAAGGTCTCCTTGGCATCTCGGGGACAGGTCGTGAAGGACCGGATGGAGAACAGGCCTCAAGGAGGATGGGGTCTGCACTCCATCCAGTGTCAGTTGCATTGACCGTAGCTCTTGGAATTTCTGTAAACGGGCTGGGGCTGCGAGGTGAAGGCCGAGATACAGGGGTGAGGCCGCGGGAACATGGCCGCAAGTCAAGTGTGTCAGGGGGTTGGACAGAAAGTGGGCGTCCAGGATAATCCCGTGGCAAGGGGCTTTCGGGAGTGATTGGAAGAGGCTTCCGAGAGGTGAGACATGGCCGAGCCTCGGATGGAAGGGGTGGAAGCTCCCGTTGGCTTGATGGAGGTGGTGGCAGTGGTAGCGGTTTACGGCCGAGCTGTAGATGGGGACAAAGATCACTCGCTCTATATCATTGAGAACTTAACCGACACCAAATCCACCTCCACTTGCTAAGTAATGTCTCTTAAGATATTTCGTCCTTGCCTTAGGAGAGTTGTTAGGGCTGGGATTCGGAGGGGAAGCAGATCGCGTTGCAAGGTCCAGCCGAGGTGGTACAGGAGGAAGGCCTGGTTCACATGTGTGTATTAACCGCTGAATAAGGTGTGGGGAAGATGGTGGGGAACCTACAGGGGAGACCGTCTGCTCTGACTGCAAACAAAGAGGGTGTGGGAGGTATAAAGTTTGTTAGGGTGTTTCTACAAATAATATGACAACCGAGTGCCAATAAGATGATAAAAAAGGCATGGAAGAGGTGAAGGGTGTATTTGTGCTTGTTAACTGGGGGAAAACACATGACGATTAGAAGCAGTAATAAATATAAAGCATGCTCACTCCATACTCGGCACCGTTCCAAAAAGCCTGACTGGTCTTGTTTTAAATTCTTACACCCACTCCCTCCCCTACTAACTAGATCTTATTTATTTCCTCTTTCCCTTAAGCTACCCCCTACTGGTACGTAGCATAGTGAGTAATGGTTACTTATGGTTGATTTATTTATTATTCTGGCATTTAGAATTATTGTTATTGTCAGCCTCAAATAAAATTATCAATTTCAATCAAGGTGGTGTCACTCGTTTGCTTTCATGGTGCAATAAGGCTGTAAATTCAACCATTTGGTGGAATATTAAGAGAATAGTTTTCACTTGACCCCATCGGCTTTCTGAACTCGTATTTCAAAAAGCTCTGCTCTCAGGGTGTTGCAATCTGCCAACCAGGGTTATGTGCAAATATTGAAAGTAAACACCTGGTTCACAACTTCTCCATGAGCAGCTGATGGGCTTGATGATGCAGGGATGGTATGAGTTTTATCACGACAATCCACAACAAATAACCCTGAAGTAGTTGTCCACCTCACCACCAAGAGTTGGCCAATGACATATCCTGACCTGCCCAGACTCTGCCATTTTATCTAGGATGCTGCAATCCATATATTCTGCTCTTTTGTATCACCAGTGCAAAACAGATGTGTCAGGTAGGTGCATGTGCATGTGCATATATGTATACTAGCAAGGTACCCATGCCATGCACGGGTGGGAAGCCAAAAGCCAACAAAAAATGCAGAAACGGTGAATGCTAAACCATGGAACCAATAAATTCCACATTCCTGTGCCACCTTCAGTCAAACGTCAGACATGGACAGCCGGTTCGTGAATGACTTAGGTAAAAAACGGCGAATGGTAAACAAACCAATAAATTCCACATTCCTATGGCACCTTCAGTCGAACATCAGACATCGACAGCAGGGTTGTGAAGGACTTACAGAAAAAAACGTACCCAGTCTGAATGTTTCTGTCCCCAGTCAATGGCGAATCCGCGAATGTCACGGTTAGAAAGTAGAAACCCTCACGTCATTTCCTCATTCATAAGTAACCGGGTGGTAAAATGTAATGGTAAAATGTAAGTAACCCTTTGGAGTTAGAGTTAGCCATGCCTCTTGGGGAGTGGAACTGACGGAGGCTGAGGGGGGTGCGGCGTTTCAGGCTGGGAAAGATTGAGGTGGCCATGACTTTATGAAAAGTCTGCATGAAGCTGCCATCCTGTGGCAAATATCTAAATAATATTCTCCGTAGGTGATTCTGTGAGTCTGTCCAGGGGTGTGGCTCTACCGAGTCTGGGAGGGGCTTCAAAAACAAATATCCAAAATGCTGTTTCCTCGCATAGCTTTGAGGCCTCTTATGTTGGGCCCACAGTTTCGTACTCTCTCACACAGTTTTATTTAAACTCTAATTCGATATCTCATTTCATTTTTCATAGTCGCTAACATGGTTTTAGACTCGGTTGCAAAAAACGGGAATAGAATTCGATGAAAGTTCCCGTTTATAGAACGAAATGCATTTTCAAAGGCCTGTAACATAAAGGCCATTCATTGAGTCTCCCACACGGCTTTATCTCGACTCTAATTCACCATCACAGTCGCTGGGATGGTTGAAGTCTCAGTTTCAGCTAAAGTTGAGAAAATCGGCGACATGTATTCCAACCGCCATTTTGAATGTGTTGACTGTTATGTGTGCAAGGGGAAGGAGAGAGGGGAATGAGAGAAGAGAATGAGAGAGGGGAATGAGCGACAGAAAGGAGAGAGGGGAAAGAGAGAGGAGAATGAGAAGAGAGAACGTTCCCAGGACTTCGTTATTTATATTATTACTTAGTAAAAGTACAGCGAGTGAATACTGAAGTTCGGGATCAAATCAAAGTCAAATTATATATTTACATATTCCTGGGGTGTATATACAGTTTGTTTAAAGCGAGTCAATTCTTTTCCAACCATGGAATTAAACAATACAGTACTTCAAAAATGTACATAATAATGTAAACTAACTATGGAATACAATATTTATTGATAATGTTTGGATTTAATCTATTTTTACTTTGTAAAGCGAAAAGTTTTCGATACTTTCAAGTTTAAAAATGAAGAAGAGTCATGGCTCCATTGGCCTACGATCGGCCTCTGATGTGCATTTTAAGACTGAATCAACACGTCTTCGATCATAAATTACTTTTTGAAGAAACAAAGGTATATTTTGATTACACCTCAAGCAAAGGAAACTGCCTGTTTCGTTCGGAGTGATTATACTTATAGACCACCCAAACAAGATGAGTTTAATAGCTTAAGGAAATAAAATCGTGAAATCTTTAATAATATATATTTTTTGTTTTCGCAGGAGTTTTCAAGGCTGCATCGTGTTCACATCCAGGATTAATAAACAAACTTCATTTCACTTGTGCATGGACATGTAATTCACAGATGTAAAATAAATAAATAAACAGACGGGAAATTGTCGAGAGATATTTTTTCGTTCTTATTTTATAAGCTATATGCACGTACACTTTAAATAAGTTTATTTGAAATCTTTAATTTAAAAAATGGCATTTTGTATGCTGTAACGAAAAGAGTAACTTTGGTTTTCATGGGACAGAAAGGTGCAATGTAATGTTCTTATACACCGTCTAAAAGACTTTTTTCCCAGGGACTTTTCCATTTGAGCTCTATTCTTTATATAGTCGGAATGTTTCATTCTTTCGACGTAGTCACAATAAAAAGTTGCAATTAGGTACTCTGCACGTGGAGAGAAGGGCGGAGCATCGTTTACGTGTCGCCACTCGCGTTTGTAAATGCTATCTACAAAATGAATAAAATTATGAGGGAACAGAACGAGACCGCCAATGAACGTTAACACAGACTTGCACGGGATGCTGAGCAACAAAGGCATTGGAAGGTAATGTGTGCTCAGCAAACAAATACAAGAGCAGCTGTAATGAAAAGTATTGGATAATATTGTTGAAGATCATCATTGTGGTCCAAGTCCGAAGACGTCACCATGTGTGTACTGTTCTGCCAAACATTTCACTAATGAATGAACAGGACAAGAGGCGGATTTACACAGTGTTGCTCCAAGAGAAAAGTTCAATTACCTCTAATATTTGCTGTACCTGCACGATTGGAACAACTACCGGAGTGAGGGGTGAGAGGAGACTGAGGGACGGGGAGAGGAGACTGGGGGAAAGGGAGAGGAGACTGGGGGAAAGGGAGAGGAGACTGGGGGAAAGGGAGAGGAGACTGGGGGAAAGGGAGAGGAGACTGGGGGAAAGGGAGAGGAGACTGGGGGAAAGGGAGAGGAAACTGGGGGAGGGGAAGAGGAGAATGGGGGAGGGGAAGAGGAGAATGGGTGAGGGGAGAGGAGACTGGGGGAGAGGGAGAGGAGACTGGGCAAGAGGGAGAGGAGACTGGGGGAAAGGGAGAGGAGACTGGGGGAAAGGGAGAGGAGACTGGGGGAAAGGGAGAGGAGACTGGGGGAAAGGGAGAGGAAACTGGGGGAGGGGAAGAGGAGAATGGGTGAGGGGAGAGGAGACTGGGGGAGAGGGAGAGGAGACTGGGGGAGGGGGAGAGGAGTTGGAAAGGAATGAGGGGGGGGAGGAGTAAAGTGACCCCCACTCTCCCCCAGTGTGTGACCCACTCCCCGAGTGTGTGACCCACTCCCCACCGTGTGTGACCCACTCCCCACCGTGTGTGACCCACTCCCCACCGTGTGTGACCCACTCCCCACCGTGTGTGACCCACTCCCCACCGTGTGTGACCCACTCCCCACCGTGTGTGACCCACTCCCCACCGTGTGTGACCCACTCCCCACCGTGTGTGACCCACTCCCCACCGTGTGTGACCCACTCCCCACCGTGTGTGACCCACTCCCCACCGTGTGTGACCCACTCCCCACCGTGTGTGACCCACTCCCCACCGTGTGTGACCCACTCCCCACCGTGTGTGACCCACTCCCCACCGTGTGTGACCCACTCCCCACCGTGCGTGACCCACTCCCCACCGTGCGTGACCCACTCCCCACCGTGCGTGACCCACTCCCCACCGTGCGTGACCCACTCCCCACCGTGCGTGACCCACTCCCCACCGTGCGTGACCCACTCCCCACCGTGCGTGACCCACTCCCCACCGTGCGTGACCCACTCCCCACCGTGCGTGACCCACTCCCCACCGTGCGTGACCCACTCCCCACCGTGCGTGACCCACTCCCCACCGTGCGTGACCCACTCCCCACCGTGCGTGACCCACTCCCCACCGTGCGTGACCCACTCCCCACCGTGCGTGACCCACTCCCCACCGTGCGTGACCCACTCCCCACCGTGCGTGACCCACTCCCCACCGTGCGTGACCCACTCCCCACCGTGCGTGACCCACTCCCCACCGTGCGTGACCCACTCCCCACCGTGCGTGACCCACTCCCCACCGTGCGTGACCCACTCCCCACCGTGCGTGACCCACTCCCCACCGTGCGTGACCCACTCCCCACCGTGTGTGACCCACTCCCCACCGTGTGTGACCCACTCCCCACCGTGTGTGACCCACTCCCCACCGTGTGTGACCCACTCCCCACCGTGTGTGACCCACTCCCCACCGTGTGTGACCCATTCCCCACCGTGTGTGACCCACTCCTAACCGTGTGTGACACTGACCCACTCCTAACCGTGTGTGACCCACTCCTAACCGTGTGTGACCCACTCCCCACCGTGTGTGACCCACTCCCCGTGTGTGACCCACTCCCCACCGTGTGTGACCCACTCCCCAGTGCAGTGTGCGTGACGTGGGAGGGAGAGGATTTGAGCTCTTGAAGTCGAATTTTACATGAGATGTAATTACACATTTCAAACTGTATTTCCCATGTGCACGCACATGCATTCACATTTTATCAGAAGTAAATAAATTGTGTAGATTACATCATTTGTGGATCTGATAAATTGCCGGTAACCATTTTGTAAAACTGAATGTGCAGGTGCAGCATGTAACTCAATATGTCGAAATGTGTCACACATCCATGCCCGTGGGATTCCCATGGGTGACCCCACTAGTACTTGTAATATTTGTTTAAAAAAACACGAGTATAAAGGCAGCATGGTGTCGTGTTTTATTGAGGAAATGTTTGACGATCTGTTTGCATTTAATGGACAGATGGTTTTGGATTTAGCGGTTCAGTGAATGTTCTGGAATGTTCCAGGGGGAGAATTCCGGAGGGGATAGTGTTGGTTTGAGAGTAAATAAAACATGTGTTCGTAAGTAAATCGAAATTTCCCCCATAATAATTAGTGTTATAAACCCACTAGTTAATGGTGAACAAGTTAGTAAAAGGATTGGGATCACATGATTGTAGGTGAAATGAAACAAGGCAAAGGATGTTTTTGTAAAGAAATGTTTTCTTTCTTTAAATGGTGCTGGCTTAACTATACCAAAAAGCACCACCTGAAATATGTACTAAGGAATGTGTTCCTTTCCTTTGCTTTAAGGCCACTACCGCTTTTACCTTACCTGTACCACAGTTTGATGGTGACTTTGTTTTGTGAAGTTCTGATTAAAATTCCAAAGTTTCCTTTTGCGACTCTACAGTAAAATTATTCCAGTTGAGTAACCCCGAGTGAATTTGTGTGTCCGAGTTTACTGGGCAACACATATTTAAATTCAATATCTCCATTTTCATTCCAAACAGCATCATTCCAATCATAGGTTAATACTACAACAAAATAATGTGTTAAATCACGATGGTATTGAGATATTATCAAACCAGCCCATTGTCGTCATCTGTTCACTTCCTGATTCGGGGCAGCTCTGTATCGAGTTAATTTCAAAATCATAATTTTATTGAGGAATTTATGAAACCCCCTACTTCCTTATAACATCTGCTGGGACCCCAAAATGTTCCACAGAAGGTTTGGCCGGGCTAGACCCAAAACTGAGGGAGTAGTTTGGGGACGGACAGACGGATGGACAGACACTCCCGTTTTATAATATGGATATATATATATATATTGTTGCAGATCTCGGACGTCGGCTCTCCCCTTATCAAGGGGGGTTAATCCCCTTGTCTTTTTATCTGGCCGACCCGAGTCCTGGGGGTTATAACGTCCTTCCCGGCGCGGCATTAGGGAGGGTTTGTTAGGCCTAGGGGTTCACTACTACCTAATTACTAACACCGGCCGGAAACGAGGGAATAACTCCCGCTCAAACCATGGATATGATGGAAACTGCCGAGCGGATAGCAATCCGCGATCTGAGCTATTAACAAATGACTAAACCCGATTCTAAGCGGTTGCGATCGTGCCACGTTTACCCAATGAGAGAAAGGACGGATGCGATCGGATAAGAGGAAACCAAGAAAGAACAAGGCAATTTATTACAAATATACAGAAAGAAGAGGAAACGAAAAAAATGTACAGGATAGGAAGAGGAAGAAGCAGAACACAGGGCAGTCTGAAACAGTCTTACTCTTAATACCCCAGACAAACGTACACACTCACACAGGGATTGTAGATGGTAGATGGAACAGGTAGAGGGTCCGGCGATGGGGTCCAGGCTCCGGTCCAGCGGCGAAACCCGGCAGGCAGCTCCGCGTATCTTGGAACGCGTTCGGACAGTTTATATATAACGGGGGGGGAAGCTGGTGTCCTGCGTACGTAATATGTGCACACTTGTGCCAAATGCCCTCTCTCCAAAGTCCTCCTTTATCAGCGTGCCGTATATCTCATAAGGTTCTTCTCAATGCGCTCTCGCCCATCAGTCCTGTAATGCGCACTTCCAATAGGGGTTCTTTGTAATCACGACAGTCAAGCGCATTAGTCCTTCTCCGCGTAAGTCCTGTTACAACGCGCGCGCCTCCAACAAGAGAAGTAGTCCTGTGAAAGGGCTTTGCGCTCGCTTATATAACTCGACCAGCAATCACTCCGCGAGCTCGAAAACCACGCCCGTCGGCGATGTCACCTCAGCCCTGGTTGGCTGGTGAGGGCTTACCGGCCACGCCTTTGACGACTGGATGACGTGGCCACACCTTCTTCTTGGCGCTCCGCCTCCTTTCTCGGGCCTTACGGCGGCGTCTGGACGGAAGCCCAGCGAGGCTGCGAACGCTGCTGGCAGAGGCGCGTGACAATTGGGAGGGGCCATGGGCAGACTGGAGGATGCATAATGGCGTCGCTTGGAGAGGGAGGTTGCAAAATGAACAGATTGGGGACCTACTCTTATTTGATCGACACAACGCAGATTCAACTATTGGAAACACGGCCTTATCTAAAACACATATTAATGAAATAACTGAAGTCCTATGGTGGCCTAACTAGGGGTGCTACCTTTAACCTTTTAATAATGTCATATTTACACAAGTGTGGGTTCTAAAACCGCAACAATATATATATATATATATATATATATATATATATATATATATATATATATATATATATATATATATATATATATATATATATATATATATATATATACATATACATACATACATACATACATATATATATATATATATATATATACACAGGTAGTGGACAAAAAATGGAGACACCTGAGTAAATGAGGGACACCAAGAAACGGCTTCCACACAGGTCTGGCACAGGTGTTAAGGAAATAACATCCCAGCATGCTTTGGGTCAGGTATAAAAATGCTGCACATGGCTGGTTGCCTATAATTATAGCAGCCACTAGAATGGCTGCAAGAGGAGACCCCTCCTCCCCAATGCCCCCATCCACAGGGCAAGTGTGGTCGCCCATTGGTTTGATGAGCATGACACTGATGCTATCCATACGTCATGGCCTTCTCTGTCACCAGATCTGAACCCAATGGAGCATTTATGAGATATTCTGGAACGACGCCTGACACAGCATTTGCCACCTCCATCAAACAGGTGCGAGTTGATTGACAGTCTAGTGGAAGAATGGTGCCACATCCAGCCTGCAGAATTCCAGATGCTGGTGGACTCTATGCCATGGCGCATACAGGCCATACGTGGTGTCCCAATGTCCTATTAAGCAACTTTACATTGGTGTTTCCATTTTTTTTTGTCCACTACATGTATATATGAATATGAATGAATGATCGTTTTAAGGCCATTTTCCCCGCTAGAGCGGGGGTTAGCCTTGCGGGCCCCATGACAATCATTGTTCCCTGTTTGAGGCAATGTTTTTACGGCCAGATGCCCTTCCTGACGCCAACCCTTGGTCACGCTCTTACGATGCGCAGGGATACGGTGTACCTATGCTAAACCGGGGTACACACCGGGATCATTCATCCCAGCAAGCTGGTACTCAATTGGCCGACCTCGGAAGGATGACAGGCTGAGTCAACCCCCCTGGTGTTAATTCAGCGATCGACCGGGATTCGAACCCAGGATCCTAGGATCCCAAGCCGGCACCCTGATCGCAAAGCCAACACCAGGCTTGTCCACTACATGTATATATTATTGAATTAATTTTCTCCATCCTGTTTCAGAAATTTTTTCCCAGGACGGATTTTCGTCCCTTCCATTGAAAACTCCATATGCATGATAACCCATCCCCAAGACAGACCGGCAGCAACTGCTCATGTCTACTGACATGGACAATATTTGACACTGGCCCAATATAGAATGTGTCTTTCAATCAAGGTAAATCTCACATTCTCGCTCTGCGTCTCCAAAAGGATCGACTAATAAACTTGCATATCTATTTCCTTGATCAACTGTTGGAACAGGTTACAACTCTTGAACTTGAGGGTCTCAACATCAGTCGTGACCTCTTCTGAGCAGAAATACAATCAAAGCCAGCCTCCAATTCCAGCAGCAGACTGGGTATCCACCGTTGTGTCAAGTCTTTCCTTTGAATTGTCAGTCTAAAGTTATCAGTGCTTGCAACAAGGCCTTTGCCCATTGCCCTCCCTTATAGGCAGGCACCTCCTCTTCACTCCTGGGTCTCCTACATGCTGTAGAATCCAAAGCTCTCTAAATTTATTTTGTTCAACCTTTTAATACAGAGTGAAACATTTTTTAAATTGCCGACTGTTCACTTGTTTTCGGCAGCATTAATGGTTTGGTGCCAGTGTTTTGATTTAATGTGTCTGTCAAATTTCATGAAATTCCCCATGCTTTCAGATAATCCAAGCTAATTTGGTATAATAGTGCACTTAGCTATCCTGCTGTCTGCAACTGTAGTTAAATTGGCTGTGTTCAAAGCTTCAACAACGATGGACACATGGCCTGTCTAGACTGAATGGATGCAAATGATTAGCACCGACATGAGTCAAGATGCAAAATAAACATGAGGAAGAATTGTTTTGCAATACATGTTCCCTACTGGTCCCCAAGGAATGTTCTTGTTCCAAGCACTCAGTAAATGTGCGCCATATACAGTCGGACAAATTGTTTTAAGTATGCAAAGCTGGAGAATAAGTTGCAGTTTCTGGAATTTATCATAAGTAGTACACCCGCTCACTACGGCAGTGGCAGGAAGGGTCATTCCTCTTTGGGGTATATAGATTACAGTCGATCTATGGTCGGGTCTCAAGAACATTGGGTGTGTGTTCATTTACCAAGTTTCTTGTGGAGAGATCGCCAAGTGGTTTAAGCATTCGAGCAAGCACTCCATTCAAAACCGTTAAGGAACGGCTGGCATGGCAAGCGCTAGCTAGCTGCTTGGCAAATGAGCACAACCCGGACTTAGTCCCTTTCAGTTTCATGTTAAACAGCAGGAACGAGTTTCAAAGGTTCGCTATGAAAAACGCCACATTAGTGACAGGAAAGGTCATGTTATTTACCCAACCCTTGTGGGGGTATATAGAGTACAGTAGATCTTCGCTCAGTTCTGTAAGTAAAACTTACCTGACGGATGTCGGGATTTCTCCAAATTTCTTTATTTAGTGTTACATACAGCATTAGCAACTGTTTAAAAAGCTAATCATATGTGTTTGATGGTTTATAATATTTTTACTTCTGGTAGAGGCCGTTGCGCCGTTGCTCCCACGGAAACGCCATGATAAGCCATTTATAAACGTTGACAACGTTTGTCAAAGGAGGAAAAACACCTTGGGGAGGTGGGATATTATTGGTATTAATATTGTTTTGTAATAACATTAATATTATTTTATTATCGTTAGTTTTGTTATTTGAAGTGGCCTTGGAAAAACGCCATGATAAAGCTAACTTAACATGGATATACACCTCAACATGCAACCCCATTGACGGCAATGGCGGGGGAAACCCTCTCGCGGGAGAAAACCCCGTTGGGGAGGGGGGCAAATGAATGCGCTACAACCTTCATTGTGTAACCCTTAGTCATCCTGTCAAGTTTGGTTGAGATTGGATAAGTAACGACAGAATGTCGTCGCGGTCAAAAATCATCAGACAGACAAACATACGTGAAATTGCGTATTTTAGTATGATAAAGCCATGCACAAAGTTTCAGTTCAATATGTTAAAGGGTAAGGGGCAAAGTCTGGACAACTGACCCATGTATATTGTATAATGTGATATCGTTCAGGTCCAAAAACGGCATAACTCTGTGAAAAATTGGCGAAATGCCCCAAAACTCAAACTTTTTCTGTAAGTTATCTATCTATAATTCCAGTAATCTCTGTGTGTTTGTTTGTTTGTACGTTTGTCTGTGACCGCTGTTTCTCGACAACCACGGGTCCGATATACTTTAAACTTGCCAGGTATATTGCTGGGGACCCGAGGATGTGCCTTTTCAAGGTTTCATATTAATCGGACAATTACTTACCGAGCTATGTCCAAAAAACGATTCAACCAATCAGAGAGCAGCGAGCTATCGCGTGTGCCGAACGTGGCGAACACACTCTGCCTCGGATGGCACATTTGAGAGCGTATTCATTTATTTCCCGTCGGCAAACTATGTTGGCGCTATGTTGGCGTTAAACGATGTTTTAAAACTAATTAAAACCCCGGGGGGATTGTCACTGTACTCGCAAGCCGTTCGCCGTTCGCTTTGGCGTTGCGAATGGACCAAAACATTTCATGCACCAAACCATTTCATGTAAAGCGTTCGCCGTTCGCTTTGGCGTTGCGAATGGACCAAAACATTTCATGGACCAAACCATTTCATGTAAATAGAGGGGGGGATATAATTTTAGATATAGATATAGTACGGGCATGCCCTAGTCTTAATAAAGCCATGTATGAAGTTTCAGTTTAATATATTAAAGGGTCTGGGAAAAAAGTCTGGAAAACCACAGGTTGGAGGCCTATCACGGCGGTTATCGGCGAGGTCACGTCTTTTCGAAGCTGTCCACGCGCTCACGCTTTCGAAGTTAAGTAATTTTTCACAATTGTGTTTTTGTCGAAACTGTATCTATCTTTCGGTGTGTACCTATAGTGTGTGTTTAGTAAGATTCTCGGTGTTAATTTTTCATACATGTATACAAAATCGTCGGTTAATTCGTGACGCGTATTTTGAGGCCGAGTAGGCTACCGTGTCCGACCTTGAGGCTTTGTTTTTCTCTCAGCGGTCCGTCGATTGTGCTGCAATTACTTTCGTTCTCCGTTTTTGTCCCAGTCTTTCACCCCATACTTCCTTGTTTAAAATCTCTACTCAAAAAAAAAATATATATATATATATATATTTCCTTCTCTGTTCTTATTCGTTTATTCGTTGTTCTTATTTGTTCGTTCGTTCTTCGATCACGTGTTTCACCCCATTTCCATTTTCCATTTCCCCAGAGTTTTCACTGCTTAATTTAAAAATGTTTAAACTTTCCCCTGAAGAACTGTATTCTGTCGTATATTATAACACCTTTTTCTTCTTCTTCTTCTTCTATAAAAGGATGCTTTCGACTTGCTCACCAAATCTATTCATTCCAAAAAAAAATTCCATCTCTTACAGTTCCTCTTTTCTACATTCCCGAAACTCTCCTGCACTCCACCCTCCTTCAGCGTCCTCAAACGTATTTTTGACTCGAAGGTCACAAGAAACTCATTTTGCAATAAACGTTCATTTTCCATTAATCGAACACTTTCTAAAATCCGATCTCACCCCTCCCCTCCAAATCTTCCCCATCACCCCTCCCCTCCAAAACTTCCCAATCACCCCTCCCCTCCAAAACTTCCCAATCACCCCTCCCCTCCAAAACTTCCCCATCACCCCTCCCCTTCAAATCTACCCCCTTGCCCCTCCCCTCCAAATATTCCCCATCACCCATCTCTTTCAAATATTCCCTCTTGCCCCTCCCCTCCAAATCTTCCCCATCACCCATCCCTTTCAAATCTTCCCCCTTGCCCCTCCCCTCCAAATCTTCCCCATCACCCCTTCCCTCCAAAACTTCCCCATCACCCCTCAGCTCCAAAACTTCCCCATCACCCCTCCCCTCCAAATCTACCCCCTTGCCCCTCCCCTCCAAATCTTCCCCATCACCCATCTCTTTCAAATCTTCCCCCTTGCCCCTCCCCTCCAAATCTTCCCCATCACCCATCCCTTTCAAATCTTCCCCCTTGCCCCTTCCCTCCTAAACTCCCCCCACACCCCTCCCCTCCGAGACTCTCCCTCGCTCCTCCCCTCCTAGACTCCCCTCTCACCCCTCCTCCTCAAAGCGTCCTCCCCGCTTCTTCCCCCTTCCAACTTTCGCCTTCATCTCCCCCAACCTTCTGCCTCGCTCTTCCCCCTCCTCAAATAACACCTCACTGTGCCTCACCCAATCACCATCAAACCTTTTGTCCGCCCCATTCTTCCCTTTCTCCAAGCTATTCTGAAATCTCTGACACACCTTCAACAGCTCTCCCTATCACTTCCTCCTCTTCCACATCTTACCCTACCCCTCCCCCCCCCCCCCCCCTGTTCTGTATCCGAAGCTCCCCCTTCCTCTTCATTAACGGTATTGACCTCAAACATCCGGGGCCTTCGCTCAAACTTGACTGATCTCTCCATACAGGTTGCTTCTGACAAACCAGACGTGATCTGCTTAACAGAAACTTTCCTCATTCATGATGTCTCTGATTCCTTGGTATCTCTCCCAGGTTACTCCCTCCTCCGGTATGATAGACCTGAGCCTCGTCCTGGAGGTGGGGTTGCTATCATTATAAAAAACTCTCTTCCTCACTCGCCCTGCACTGCCCTCTCTCCACCTCACTCCCAGGAATACCTTTGGCTACGGCTTCCCCTTCGCTCCCACCTTTTGTTCATATGTGTGTTGTACCGTCTACCAAACAGTGATGACTCCATCTACATCTCGCTGTCTGATAATATGGACAAACTTCTATCTACCCATCCCAACTCTCTCTTCCTCATAGGTGGTGATTTCAATTCTCACCATGCCAGTTGGATGGGTGTGGGTACCTCTCTCACCAGCCATGGCTCCTCAGCAAAGGACTTCTGCGACTCACTGGGACTGACACAATCTGTCAATTTCCTGACCCGGATCTCAGTCAACGGAGCATCTTCTCTTCTGGACTTGGTTATGACTAACTTCCCTGAAAATGTCTGCTGCTTTTCTTCTGCTCCAATCGGATCATCTGATCATGTGCTTGTTAAAGTGGACATCTCTGACCATTCTCAGAGAGCCTCCTCAGCGTCGACGAGTCTGGCATTTCACTCAGGCCAACTGGCACGGTTTTCAAGCAGCCATCAATCATCTGGACTGGTCTCCCATCTCTACCGCCTCTGACATCAACTCATCCTGGGAATTCTTTCAAAGTAAATTGCTCTCTCTCTCATGCACAGATTTATCCCATCTCGTCTTCAGTTGTCATACCCTTCCTCCCGTCCATGGTACACGGAATCTTGTGGTGAGGCTGTTGCCCAGAAACAACTTGCCTTCGTCTCCTGGAAAGCAAATCCAACGGAAGGAAATCTCATTTCCTTTCACAAAGCCCGAAACAAGTGTGTGTCCACCCTCAGGAGAGCCAGGAAACAATATCTCTCCGTTCTCAAGACCGAACTCTCTTATCTGTCTCCCTCTTCCAAATCCTGGTGGTGTCTGGTCAAATATGTTTCTGGTGTTTGTTCCCCCTCCATCCCCTCCCTCACCTCAAACTGCTACACGGCTGACTCCGCACGTGAAAACATGAATGCCTCAACTCTGTGTTTGCCTCTAAATCTTGTGTCCCAAACCCATCCCTCTCTGTACCCACTGTACCCAGTCGTACCCAGCTGCTCCTGGACTCTGTGTCCTTTCCTCCTGACAAGGTGGAAAAGTTTCTGTCAACCCTCGACTCTGATTCTGCAACTGCACCTGACGGCATCAGCCCACGGGTCCTAAAATCCTGTTCTTCAGCTTTCACTCCCTCTCTCTGTTCTCTTCACCCTCTTTTTTGCTCAAGGTCATCTGCCATCTGCTTGGAAATCAGCCAACATCACCGCTTTGCACAAAAAAAGGTGCAAAAACAGATCCTAGCAACTACAGACCAATCAGCCTTCTCCCAATTATCAGCAAAGTCATGGAATCCATCATTGCTTCGGATATGAAATCTTTCCTCTTCTCCAATGGCTTGATCTCTGATCATCAATTTGGTTTCAGACCTGGTCACTCTACTCTGGACATGCTGCTTCTGCTTTCTCAACAATGGATGGAGGTCCACAATGCCAAACAGGAAATTAGAGCTGTCTCCCTTGACATATCACGTGCCTTCGATACGGCCTGGCACCCCGCTCTGCTCACCAAACTCTCCTCCTTTGGTATCCATGGAAATCTCCACGCAAGGCTGGCGTACTTCCTCTCTAGTCGTAGTCAACGTGTGGCCCTGAATGGGTTTCTCTCATCTCCTCTTCCTGTTCAGTCTGGAGTTCCCCAAGGCAGTGTTCTGGGCCCTGTGCTTTTTCTGGTCTTCATCAATGATCTCTCTGACTCTCTTGAAAATCCTCTCTATCTCTTTGCTGATGACTCTACTCTCTGTCGCTCCATTCCTCATCCCTCAGATCGGCAGTCTGCAGCCTCCTCACTCTCTGCAGACCTGGACAAAATCACAGACTGGGCAAACAAGTGGAACATGTCTTTCAATCCTGACAAATCTCACACTCTTACGATGTCTCTCCGAAAAGACCGACTGGACAACCCTCTCATCCACTTTCTGAATAATCCTCTCCAAGAAGTTCTGTCACTCAAGATTTTGGGTCTCACTATCTGCCATGATCTTTCCTGGGAAAACCACATTTCAAATCTGGCCTCCAAAGCCAGTCGCCGACTGGGCATCCTCCGTCGTGCGAAGTTCTTCCTTGGCACACCTGAGATCCTCACCACATACAAGGTTTTCATCCGCAGCTCAATGGAATACTGCTCTCCCCTCCGGCTGGTGCTCCTGCCTCACACCTAGCCCGTCTTCACGCTGTTGAAACCAAAGCATTCAGAATCATTGGAATCTCCCACGATGAAGCTAACTCCAAGGGCCTTTCACTCACTCACCGCAGGCAGGTTGGTGGTCTTTCCGTCTTCTACCGAATCCTCTCCGGCCTTGCCCCCCCAGCTCTCTCTGGGCTCTGTCCCCCAAATATTCCTACAGGTCGCACAAGATCTGCCTGCAACCCTCTTATGGTTAAACTGCCAAAATCAAGACTCTCTGCTCACCTTCACTCCTTCATTCCTCTTTTCTCCCACCTCTGGAACAAACTCCCTCACTCTCTTCAAGCCCACTCCTCCCTCCAGGTCTTTAAAACAGCTGTTCACCACCATCTCTTATCTTCCCCCATCCAAAACCTTGATCTTTTCTACCCCCGCTAATTTCACCCCAAATCCACTTTTTTGAAATACCAACTTCTGTCCTCTGGAAGTCCTTGTGTTTTATACTTCTCCCACCCCCCTCCCCCCCTTCCCACACCTCCTCCTCCCAAGCCCTCTCCCTCCCACACATCTCCCGATGTCCCTGCTCTCAAATGTTGTGTTTGTGTGCTTCCCCTTCTCTCCCCATCTTGTCTACCGCTCCCTCTTTTTATATATTTTGTTTGTGCGTTTGATTTGTTTGTGAAATAAATATTAGCTCTTTCACCAGCCTTGATTCTGTATACAAAAAAATTAAAATAAAAATAAAAGTGGGAGGGAGAGATGGACAGCAAACGGTGATACCGGTAGCAGACTAAGAAAGGGTAATTCCTTCGTGTTTAGTGAAACAGACAAAAAACAAATCTGAAGCAAGCAAAGTGCCTGCCGGTCACACTCCACTTAGCATTCGATGAGCGCTCAACAGCATACACATTTGGATTTTAATGAGAGTTTATAATCGACAAAATTGTTTTATGTTTGGGACAAAATCCAAGAAGGCCACCATACTTGAACACCCTGTGCTGTGCAATGTAATCTCAAATTAGCTGTTCTGTTCTCATTTCTCGGAATATTAAATACCAAAGCATACACAAAGACCAATAAAATATTAGCTGAGATTAAATAGCCAGTGCGCATCTGTCAAAGAAAACTCAGTGAAGAACAAAAAAGAAGAAGAACAAGAAGACGAAGAACAGGAAGAAGAACAATAACACGAAGAACAAGAAGAAGAAGAAAAAAAAGCAGAGGAAGAAGAAGATTAAAAAGAAACGGAAAAAAGATGCTGATGATGATTATGATGATGATGATGATGCTGATGATGAAGTACCTAAAATAATTTACAAAATGTACAATAAAATTCAAGTTGAGCAAAAACAAACAAAGTATAAATTAAAAATTATTTGGTGTAACATCATTAAAATAGTGCAGTATTTACAAAACAATACAACTCGGAATTTGAGTAAATAAAATAAAGCAAGCAAACAAAAATTATAAGAAATGCAAGTTTAAAAAAAGGTAGCGCAAAGAAAATAAAAAATGGGGAAATTCGGGGAAAGGAAAAAGAAGACATTTAAGAGTTTTCTTTTTCCAATCTGTTTCCAAATGCCAATTCACCTTGATTGAATAGTAAAAAGAAGAACATGTCAGTTACAAAACTTGGAGAATCATTCAAAATGAAGCCGATACGGCGATACATGGTCACATGACTAACCATGACATAAATAACCAGGTCACATGACTTATGTGACATGAGGTCACATGACATAAGGTCACATAAATAACCAAACGAGAGGACACTTTGAAATCAATCATAGGTCTAACGCACCAAAAAGGAGAGGCGACATTCACCTCACCTTGGGTCGCAGACGTTGCATGGCGAGGAAGCCCCCATCTAAACCTTTCTCCTCATCGTCGTCATCGGGATCTCCACTTGGTGAGTACAGCGTGTCGCCCAGTACACGGCGCCCCATTTCACCTGGCCTAAATGGATCTACAACCACCGCCTCTGTGCCTTTGATTTCACACCGGCAGAATGGGCAACCTTGCCCATCAGACTCCTAAACGCATGAGGACACAACGTAACAATAAAATTTAACTTCCGAACTCAGCTCAGGTGGATTTGCCATTTCCAGCAGCCTGAAATGTGTTCATAATGAGGTAATGCATGGAATAAGATTTTTCTTACATTATGTCGTGTGATATTCCTGGTGATAGATAAAATTATGCACAGCTGTAATAGTCACTGGCATAAAGAAGGCACATAATGCACAAAATAGTGGTTTGGACCAAGTCTGGCCTGACTTGCTGAGAGTGAAACGGCTTCGCATCAAATTTGCATGTAAACAATTTATTCAGCTCACATTATGCAGGTGGTCATCTATTGTGGTTGTAGTTCAGACCTCTGCTAATTTTGGGGGACCCCCTGATCCTCTGGAATTTTTGAAGTGAAGAAGAAGCTTGAAAATCTTTTTTTGTTTAGGCTTCTTCTTCACTTCAGCCTGGTGTTGGCTTAGCGGTTAGGGTGCCGGCTTGGGATCCCAGGATCCTGGGTTCGAAACCCGGTCGATCGCTGAATTAACACCAGGGGGGTTGACTCAGCCTGTCATCCTTCCGAGGTCGGCAAATTGAGTACCAGTCCACTGGTAATTCCCTGTATGTCGCAAGAGGCGACTAACAGGGTTGGCGGCAGGAAGGGCATCCGGCCATAAAACATTGCTTCAAAAAAGGGGACCACAGTGCCCGAAAAAGGCCAACCCCTGCTCTGTGGGGAAAAATGGCCTCTAAAGGTGGTTCCCCTGATCCTCTGGAAGGACCCATGATACAAAATCGAAAAAGCTAAGATCGAGTGATCCTGTGGACCATCGAGTGAAAGGGCTGCATCGGGTTTCAGAGCAATCAGTTGGTAAATAAGGGACGAGTAGGAATCTGGAGTTTGAGGGGGTAACTCCCCCCCCTCCCCCCCCTAGAAACCTCCATGATCCGAAATAGAAAAAGAAAAATCGAAACGAGCGATTGTGCAGCCTACTTGTATCCACCTGTCAAGTTTCAGAACAATCAGCCAAGCGATAAAGGAGGAGTAGCAAAAATAGCAACAAGTTAACGGACGGACGACCGAACGGACAGATGGACAGACATCCGGACATCACGACCCATTTTATAAGTTCATCATCTCTTCAAGAATCGACATGAGATGACTTAAAAAGGAAAGCCCGTACAGCTCTTTTGGACCCTTTGGGGCTTATCACCTTGTCGATTTTTCCACTGGAGTGGCAGGAATGTTGGCAGAAATGTCAATAAGTCACTGGTTGAGCAACGTTAAATGTGGTCATTTCAGCGGAATTTTGCTTCAACTTCCTTCAAGCTCCGCTCACCGATCCCTGATAACTCCGAAGAGGAACCATGCTTGACAGGTTTCTTCATTTTTCTCTTTCACTCTCTTTTCCTTTTCCATTTCTTTTTTTAAATCTTTCACCTTAAAAGCAAACTCTTTGGATCAGCAAAGTGGCCAAAACCAATAAATCTAGACTTTCATTATAAGAGGCAGTCTGTTAAAATCGAAGGTTAATCTTGGTAAATCTAAAAATATAGGAAATTTAATGTAAAGAAAAATTACCTTCAACACAAAGTCAAAGTAATCCAGCAAATAAATGTAATGCAATCACAGTTATGGCAAACATGTTTGAAAAAGCCGGCACAAAAAGAAAATGCTCCGATGCGATGTAATCCTATCTCCGTCTTCTTTAAAGGCCACAATTATTCCCACATTATAATGAGGTCCGCAGGGGGTGGTGCGGTTTGGCCCAAGTGTTTCACGGCTGGCAGGCCTGACGCTCAGCTAAGTAGTTAGGGCAAGGATTTGTAATTTGTTCATGGTGCCGGTGATAGCTCACCAACTCTTTGCGAAAGACACCGTAGGGATCTTTAACGTCCACCAACTAGAGACGGCAGACGATCGGCCCAATTTTACGACCTAACCCTGTTTTCAAGTTTTGTTTTCAAAAAAATGTTTTCATGCTCCATTTGGTTGTATTGTATATAAATTATAACAAAACAAACTCACTCGTGAGATCACGAAAAGCAACTTTCAGAACCACATTTTATAGTATAAAATTCCGTGCTATGTGTCAATGTGTCATGTCGATATTTACAAACTTCTTTCCATCCGGATTCACTTTTTTCCTAATTCCTATTTATATCACCTCGCACAGTAAATAAATCCGTGTTCCAGTGTAAGTAATTATCGGGCTGCCTGCTGCGTAGATATTTTATCTTGTATCATGAGGTTTAATATGCACTCAGTAACATGGAGATCGCCCATTGGCCCAATGGATGGAGGGGTGTAACTGTTGGGCATTTATTATGTCATTACGTCGATCAAATCTAAATATCTCAAGGTGTTATGTCCCAATCAGCGAGGCCAGGATCACGTGTCAAGTGAGTTCTTTAACTTCCTTGCCTTCCTCTGCTGCTCTGTCTCATCAACTCCAATCTCCAGGCCATATAAATACCACACCATGCTGCATACATGTTTGATGTAGTTGTTGTTAACGGCCTTGTAGCATACCTGCCTACTCTACTACTTCAGCACTAGTTTACCTTTCACCAAGCCCATGTCTGCTTGGACCAGGGCAGGGATTATACATTCGTTTTATTATTGCCAAAATGGTACCAATATTATTATTGTTGTTGTTAATATTATTAGTATTAATAAATGCTTTGTTTCAATGTTATCATTGTTTTTGTTATTACCCTTGCCAGAGGAGAGGGTATTGCATTTGAGTCCGTTTGTTTGTTTGTTTGTTTGTCTGTTTGTCTGCACAGAATAAATATTATTTTCTCTGCAACCGTTGGTCCGATTGACAGGAAATTTTCACCATAGGTGCAACTCCACCTGTATAATTTTTAAATGAGAATTATGATGTCATAGGTCACGTGGTTCGGACGCCATCTTGGGAAAACCAAAAAACTTTGCACCTCTATATCTCCGAATGTGCTGAATAGAAAAAATTGACATGGCTCATTGTAAAGAACTCTTCATGGGGAATAAAATATGTTAATGATGATGTCATAGGTGCCTCCATTATGACGTCATAATTCGACAAGTACAAAACTTCATCCAATCAAGATGAAATTTCTTGAGCGCCGTGTCAGCATAAACTGGTGGGAAAAAATAAAATAATGACCTCATCGGTCACGTGGTTCGGTCGCCATCTTGGAAAAACCGAAAAAGATTGCACCTCTATATCTCGGAAAGCGCTCAATCGAAAAAATTGAGACATGGCTCATTGTAAAGAACTCTCCACGGGGAACAAAATATGTTAATGATGTCATAGGTGCCTCCATTATGACGTCATAATTCGACAAGTACAAAACTTCATCCAATCAAGATGAAATTTCTTAAGCATAATCTAGGAATAGATTCGTTTAGGAAAAAAATAATGATGACGTCATCAGTCACCTGGTTTGGCCGCCATATTTGTTTTAACACAAAAGCCTTAAAAACCACTGATAATACATCCTGGCGAGGGTTTGCAATCTTTGATTGCTCTTTTTCTTGTTTATTTTGTAATAGGAATACCATGCCATGGAAGGACCTATTAAACTGCTCTATGCACCTTAACATGGCACGTGTTTAGAAACATAGGATTTTCTTCCGGATTCTTTGAAGTTAATGAGGCGAATCATCTCAGCAGATCATATCTAAATCTATTCTCATTTTAAACAGGTTCCAGAGCTCTGCTGCTGAGCACGCTGGGGAAGCTTAAGCTCTTTCATATGGCCCCCTCAATAGGAATTTCTGACTATGTCAGTGCCTGCAGGGGGTGCTATTTTTGACCTTCGCCCCGAGCGCCACAAACCATCACTACGCCACCGATCCCATCATCCTTGGCTCTGTCCTCTTTATTCGCATCACGTCTTCTCCCCGTTCTCCATGTCTCACTACCGGACAACAAATATGGTCTAATAGTAATACAGGATAAGTATACTTTACTTGGGATATTTTTGCGTTAAAATGCCTCTTAACCCTCTCCATTTAACCCATGCTACCCCTTACCCTAGTTTTCACAGTTAACTCCACTCCACCACCTGCATCTAACATATCGCCCGAGTAATAAAAACCCTGAACCTTTTCCAGCCCATATCCCCATGTTCTCTGCATCTTGATTTCCACCCATGCACTTTTGCCACTATATCCAAACTTCCGTCAACTCCAATGCATTTTTGATGGCACTACTTTTTTGCAAAACTCACACTGAATATAATTTGACCCTATTCCACTACCACAAGTCACACAGGGATATTTCCCACTCTCCTTCGCCACTAACCATCAGCTTTGTCTTATGTAGATTCACCCTCAATTCCTTACACTCCATTGCTTCCTTCCAAATAAGAAACATCTCCTTTTAAGCTCAAAAAGTTTTGTTTAAAGGTTTAAGCTCAAAAGACAGTGTACCTCGTGGACACAACCAAACGACCCATCACAAAAATGGATGAGTGGAGAACCGTCAAGCAGTTCACCACCCAGTCAATGACCACGTCACACAAGTAGTATTGTCATACCTGCCAGGATGCCAAACAGGCAGTGCACATGAGATGGCCACATGGTTCGATCTTCACATCCTTGTCATTCTCAGCACATATCTTGCACAATTGGAAGCTGGACCCCATTTCACAGTACAGCTCGTATTGCTCCTAAATGTGAGACATGTGAGACAGAGTAAAACTGCAAGCTAGAAACCATGTGAGGAAGCAAGGTTTTGGATTTGGCAGGATCAGAAGAGGCTAAATATTTGAGAGCAGAAGAGACAATGGGTTTAGGGGGGAGGGTAGAGTTTACACAAACTCACCTGCGTAACCCTTATGTGATCTTGGGGCAGGGGATCACAGAGCCCGCTGAGGTCTGGGTTGCCACTCTTGCCGTCAGGGTACAGATAGCTGCAGGATACAGTTGTACACAATGGAAGCCATGTATAACAATAACGAGAATTTCTTTGCAATACATGTCCCTTACAAAGATTCATTTCAATATGATAAAGAGTAAAGGGAAAAGTGTGAAAATTTTCGCATAAGTAAACGCATCACTTTGTTTGGGCAGTGTATAATGCTATGTTCGGTGCCAAAAATAATACAGTTGAATATGTTAAAGGGTATGGAAAAAAAATGCAGAAAACCATAGATAGGATGGATAAACGGAAGGACAGACAGACGGAGAGCAAAACTATAGTCCCCTCTGGGTAAGGCACTAATAACCAAGGTGCAACATATTCATTCAGCAGAAGTGCCGAGCGTTTCATTTTCAAAACCAGAAAGGCACTCGGTAGAGAGCATACCTCTGCCAGGCTGAACAGTTCATCTTTCGTATCCCATTGACAGGCTGGATCTGGATTCGGACCCGAACCAAAACTTAATTGGCTGGTCTTGTCACCCAACCAACTCATTCCCCATGTTTAGTCGTAACTCGTCCACAATTTTTTTAAATATCATGGTATATATCACTTTTCGCCCGATCTCTCAATGTGAAGAATCACTTAAAAAATTAATAATTCTCACTTCAGAATCCATATTCAGATGTTCACCAACATCAAAATGATTCGGTCTTGTCACACAACCAACCTGTCCACCTCGCCCCTCCCCTCCTAGACTCCTGCCTCACCCCTCCCCTCCAAATCTCCCCCATATCCCATCTCTTTCAAATCCCTCCCCTTGTCCCTTCCCTCCCAAACTACCCCCTCACCCCTCCCCTTCAAATCTCCCACCCTCATTGCTTCTCAATTTCCCCCCTCTCACTCCCCCTCCTCAAAGCGTCCTCCCCGCTTCTTCCCCCTTCCAACTCTCACCTCCATCTCCCCCCAACCTTCTGCCCCGCTCTTCCCCCTCCTCAAATAACACCTCATTGTGCCTCACCCAATCACCATCAAACCTTTTGTCCGCCCCATCCTTCCCTTTCTCCGAGCTATTCTGAAATCTCTGACACACCTTCAACAGCTCTCCCTACCTCTTCCTCCTCTTCCACATCTCACCCTATCCCTCCTCCCCCCTGTTCTGTATCTGATGCTCCCCCTTCCTCTTCATTAACGGTATGGACCTCAAACATCCGGGGCCTTCGTTCAAATTTAACTGATCTCTCCATACAGGTTGCTTCTGTCAAACCAGACGTCATCTGCTTAACAGAAACTTTCCTCCTTTATGATGTCTCTGATTCCTTAGTATCTCTCCCGGGCTACTCCCTCCTCCGGTATGATAGACCTGAGCCTCGTCCTGGAGGCGGGGTTGCTATCTTTATCAAAAACTCTCTTCCTCACTCGCCCTGCACTGCACTCTCTCCACCTCACCCCCAGGAATACCTCTGGCTACGGCTTCCCCTTCGCTCCCACCTCTTGTTCATATGTGTGTTGTACCGTCCACCAAACAGTGATGACTCCATCTACATCTCACTGTCTGATAATATGGACCAACTTCTATCTACTCATCCCAACTCTCTCTTCCTCATATGTGGTGATTTCAACTGTCATCATGCCAGTTGGCTGGGTGTGGGTACCTCTCTCACCAGCCATGGCTCCTCAGCAAAGGACTTCTGCGACTCACTGGGACTGACACAATCTGTCAATTTCCCGAACCGGATCTCAGTCAACGGAACATCTTCTCTTCTGGACTTGGTTATGACTAACTTCCCTGAAAATGTCTGCTGCTCTTCTTCTGTTCCAATCGGATCATCTGATCATGTCCTTGTTAAAGTGGACATCTCTCTGACCATCCTCAGGGAGCCTGCTCAGCGTCGACGAGTCTGGCATTTCACTCAGGCCAACTGGCACGGTCTTCAAGCAGCCATCAATCATCTGGACTGGTCTCCAATCTCTACCACCTCTGACATCAACTCATCCTGGGAATTCTTCCAAAGTAAATTGCTCTCTCTCATGCACAGATTTATCCCATCTCGTCTTCAGTTGTCATACCCTTCCTCCCGTCTATGGTACACGGAATCTTGTGGTGAGGCTGTTGCCCAGAAACAACTTGCCTTCGTCTCCTGGAAAGCAAATCCAACGGAAGGAAATCTCATTTCCTTTCACAAAGCCCGAAACAAGTGTGTGTCCACCCTCAGGAGAGCCAGGAAACAATATCTCTCCGTTCTCAAGACCGAACTCTCTTATCTGTCTCCCTCTTCCAAATCCTGGTGGCGTCTGGTCAAATCCGTTTCTGGTGTTTGTTCCCCCTCCATCCCCCCTCCCTTACCTCAAACGGCTACACAGCTGACTCCGCACATGAAAAAGCTGAATGCCTCAACTCTGTGTTTGCCTCTAAATCTTGTGTCTCAAACCCATCCCTCTCTGTACCCACCATACCAAGTCGTACCCTGCTGCTCCTGGACTCCGTGTCCTTTCCTCCTGACAAGGTGGAAAAGTTTCTGTCAACCCTCGACTCTGATTCTGCAACTGGACCCGACGGCATCAGCCCACGGGTCCTAAAATCCTGCTCTGCTGCTCTATGTCACCCTCTCTCTGTTCTCTTCACCCTCTCTTTTGCTCAAGGTCAACTGCCATCTGCTTGGAAATCAGCCAACATCACAACTTTGCACAAAAAAGGTGCAAAAACAGATCCTAGCAACTACAGACCAATCAGCCTTCTCCCAATTATCAGCAAAGTCATGGAATCCATCATTGCTTCGGATATGAAATCTTTCCTCTTCTCCAATGGCTTGATCTCTGATCATAAATTTGGTTTCAGACCAGGTCACTCTACTCCGGACATGCTGCTTCTGCTGTCTCAACAATGGATGGAGGTCCTCAATGCCAAACAGGAAATTAGAGCTGTCTCCCTCGACATATCACGTGCCTTCGACACGGTCTGGCACCCCGCTCTGCTCACCAAACCCTCCTCCTTTGGTATCCATGGAAATCTCCACGCATGGCTGGCGGACTTCCTCTCTTGTTGTCGTCAACGTGTGGCCCTGAATGGGTTTCTCTCATCTCCTCTTCCTGTTCAGGCTGGAGTTCCCCAAGGCAGTGTTCTGGGCCCCGTGCTTTTTCTGGTCTTCATCAATGATCTCTCTGACTCTCTTGAAAATCCTCTCTATCTCTTTGCTGATGACTCCACTCTCTGCCGCTCCATTCCTCTTCCCTCAGATCGGCAGTCTGCAGCCTCCTCACTCTCTGAAGACTTGGACAAAATCACAGACTGGTCAAACAAGTGGAACATGTCTTTCAATCCTGACAAATCTCACACTCTATGTCTCTCCGAAAAGATCGACTGGACAACCTTCCCATCTACTTTCTCAACAATCCTCTCCGAGAAGTTCTGTCGCTCAAGCTTTTGGGTCTCACTATCTGCCATGATCTTTCTTGGGAAAACCACATTTCCAAGCTGGCCTCCAAAGCCAGTCGCCGACTGGGCATCCTCCGTCGTGCGAAGTCCTTCCTCGGCACACCTGAGCTCCTCACCACATACAAGGCTTTCATCCGCAGCTCAATGGAATACAGTTCTCCCCTATGGGCCGGTGCTCCTGCCTCACACCTAGCTCGGCTTCACGCTGTTGAAACCAAAGCTTTCAGAATTATTGGAATCTCCCGCGATGAAGCTATCTCTGAGGGCCTTTCACTCACTCACCGCAGGCAGGTAGGTGGTCTTTCTGTCTTCTACCGACTCCTCTCCGGCCTTGCACCCCCAGCTCAATCTGTGCTCTGTCCCCCAAATATTCCTACAGGTCGCACAAGATCTGCCAGCAACCCTCTGATGGTTAAACTGCCGAAATCTCGGCTCTCTGCTCACCTTCACTCTTTCATTCCTCTTTTCTCCCGCCTCTGGAACAAACTCCCTCACTCCCTTCAATCCCACTCCTCCCTCCAGGTCTTTAAAACAGCTGTTCACCACCATCTCTTATCTTCCCCCATCCAAAACCTTGATCTTTTCTACCCCCGCTAATTCACCCCAGATCCACCTTGTTTGAAATTCCAACTTCTTTCCTGGAAGTCCTGGCAGTGTCCATATGTTTTATACCTCTCCCACCGCCCCCTTCCCATGCCCCCCCCCCCCCCCCCCAAAGCCCTCGCCCTCTCTCAGATCTCTCGATGTCTCCATGTCTCTCGGTCCCTGCTCTCAAATGTTGTGTTTGTGTCCTTCCCCTCTCTCCCCATCTTGTCTACCGCTCCCGATGTTATATGTTTTATGTGTCGGTTTGTCTTTCTGTGTGATTAATGTTCGCTCTTTCACGAGCCTCGATCTTGTATACAAAAACAAAAACAAAAAAAATCCGTCCATAACTTTTTTAGATATCGTGTTATATATCGGTTTTTGGCCCTATCTTCCAATGGTGAAGAATCACTTTAAAATTCTAGTAGCCGGATCTGGATCCGGATCTTCACCAAAATTGAATCAATTCTTCCTCGTCACATACACAACCTGTCCACCAAGTTTCACCCGGATACGTCCACAACTTTTTGAGATATCCCGCTATATATCGTTTTTGGCCCTATCTTCCAAGGTGAAGAATCACTTTTAAAATTCTAGTAGCTGGATCTGGATCTTCACCAAAATCTAATCATTTCGTCCTTGTCACATATGCTACCTCTCTGCCAAATTTCGTCCAAATCCATCCACAACTTTTTGAGATATTTTGTTCACAGCAAACAAACCGAGACAGACAGACAGAGGTGAAAACATAACCTCTGTCCACCTTCGGTGGTGGAGGTAATTAAGAATAAGGAGGTTTGCAAACTGAAATAAAAACGTCACAAGTTTACTAATTCTACCATGTTGGCAAACTTAGCATTTCCATTTACATGTGTTGGACACAGACAGAGATAGTAGCACAAATGAGATGAACCCCAGACAGGAAAAAGCTAACTATTCTAACAAGTACAAAGCACGGAAGACAAAAAGGGTTCAGAAGTATGCCAGGGAGAGAAGTGATTCAGGAGAAGTCTGGAAGAAAAGAAACGTAATGGTGAAGGCAACACCCACAAGCCCTCCTTGTAGCCATCCAGCAACGCTTGATACAATGGCTTGTTGTGTGGGATAGTTTGTAGAATGTGTCCATCCGCAGTCACGTAACCAATAGCCCACTGGCCAAGGCGCGTACAACTCAACCGGAAAATGTAACTACAGGAAGAGAGGACACAAGAAAGTGTGAAACATAGTATGACGGTCATAAATCAAAAACTGCACGCAGTTACAATTAAATAATGAAAGACGTGAAATTTTCATTATCATTTGGTTTGGGGTATATGATCACGATTGAATATCGAATCGGTAGCCTTTAATACTCAACTATACTCTGCGTAACATACGTGGCCTTGTGTTTTTGAACAAGTTTAGTCATATGTTTCACTGTAAACACAATTAACAATCTTGTTCTTAGATACAACACTTAATATTTGTAATATTTTGTATCAGATGGAATGAGAGGTATGCCCAGTATGAGAACAGTATATCCGAGTTCAATGCATCTTTTACATGGGGCTCTATGATGTGTCATTGTAGATGTGTGCAGAAACATACCTAAGGCTTTTAGATATAGAGATATGCATTTGCTACAGACAGTAGAGACCCATGTAATATGCAAGGCTCATGCCATGTCATATGCAAGGCTCATGCCATGTAATATGTCAAGGCTCATGGAAATGCTAGAACTCAGAACAGAGTGTTAAGCAGGGAAACACCAACAGCAGGGTAGAGGGACACAATGGTTAAGGTACATCTTGGGTAGTTACAATCGCCGCCAATAGTGGGGGGTATAGGGGCCCTGTACGCTCTGAATGCTTGAATCACGAGACCCCCAAATTCGATCAATGGGTTATCAAGCTTCAATAACATATCTGACGAGGAGAAGCCCATGGTAAAAATACGGTAGAAAAAATCCTTTTATTGAAAGAGCTAAAAAATGGGAGGTTCAATAAGGAATGTTTTAGATGTAATTGTATGCATCTGATGCCGAAAAGAAGAGTAAAACGAGAAACAACTTAATGATTTATTCAAAAAATGCAATTGGGTAAACTTACCATGGATTATATGAAGATAATTTTAGGCTGAGGAACAAAGTACAGGCTGTCCACAAAGTCATGTCCAATCCACCTACCTGGGAAGTTCTCGGATCTAAAGGTTCACCATCTCCACTTCATTTGCATTAAGATGCAATCTCTTCTGTACAACTTTGTTTTTCGAGTCGCAGTTCTACAAGAGCGACGCATTACTGTTGTTGTTAGGGTTATTGTTGGGGGTCGATTTTTGAAATGTGCACCCATTGGTCGGACAGCTGCCAGACCACACCCACATCTGTCGCTTGTCTCTATCCACCATAGCACCGAGATAAAATGGTATGGCTACTATCTTCGTTTTCTGGTGGTCCCAACGCATAATAGGCCTACCACATATGCTGATTATACACTGTCCAGCTTTGTTGCGTCAGATTTCCATTGGCTTTGTTTGTGTCAGGTTAAATTATTAGTAAGGTTTAATCAAGCGAAGAAGCGCCTCACCAAAAAATAGCGTTATGTAATTTTTAACGGCCTAATATGTGCATTACATGCGCGGCCCTTTGCCGGATTTTTAAAGACAATTCATTCGCTCTTAATGGAAAAGTTCCATTCCTCGAATGACCACATACAACGCCGGGTACTTCTGCTAGTATATATATATATATATATATATATATATATATATATATATATATATATATATATATATATATATATATATATATATATATATATATATATATATAGAGCCTGGTGTTGGCTTAGCGGTTAGGGTGCTGGCTTGGGATCCTAGGATCCTGAGTTTGAATCCCGGTCGATCGCTAAATTAACACCAGGGGGGTTGACTCAGCCTGTCATCCTTCCGAGGTCGGCAAATTGAGCACCAGTTCACTGGTAATTCCCTGTTTGTCGCAAGAGGTGACTAACAGCGTTGGTGGCAGGAAGGGCATCTGGCCGCAAAAACATTGCTTCAAAAAAAAGGGACCACGGTGCCCAAAAAAGGCGAACCCCCACTCTGCGGGGAAAAATGGCCTCTAAAGGCAGTTCTTATATATATATATATATATATATATATATATATATATATATATATATATATATATATATATATATATATATATATATACACATTATACATTGTTACGTGTTACCTCCCCAAACCCCGGTCACGGTGCCCCTCAGAGTCTAGAGTGGGAACACGGCAGAAAGATTCGTCATTCTGAGTGTTCTAATAAACCATGGTAAAACCACACCAATGCAATTGCGTAGAACAAAATCAGTAATTGTATTAAGAACTCTTATATACACAATAATAACACTCTTAACGAAAGTACCATAAAATATAATTTGCTTCTCATGAACAATACATATGATTGAACCATCATTCCCCAATGCTCTCAAAGCAATAAACTCACGATACTCCAAACGTGAGTGGAATGTAACAATCCCAAAGGCCGTGCACAAATCCCACGCCGGGCGAAGGTCGAAGTCGTGCAGAACGGCAAGAACAACAGGCAGGTATCGGCGCAGCTGCGGACGAAGAGTTACGAGGTGAGAGGTCGGGCAGCTGGCAGCGCAGGGTAACGATTCCCCAAAACGCGAGTTCAATCCACGCCGCATGTCCACCAACGATTAAGCCAATATGGAAACCAACGGCGATCAACACGAAGAGGTCGATATGGGAATTAAGCAGATATGGAAACCAACGGCAATCCACACGATGATGTCGATATGGGAATTAAGCCGATATGGGAACCAACGGCGATCAACACGATGATGTCGATCTGGGAATTAAGCCGATATGGGAACCAACGGCGATCCACACGATGATGTTGATATGGGAATCCCAATGACAAAACAAGATGCACCAGGCGCACAGCCTCCTCGAGGAAAAATGGCGGATCGGCCTGTAACGAAGGCGCTTGCTTTCCCGCCAACAATAGTTCACGCTCGGTACCAAAACCTGAGACGTAGGTTTAATTGCAATCGCAATATGGGACGATGTCGTGGGCAATCCCTTTCACGGGAAGCCTCAATTAATTCGCGACCAATATCGAGGAAGTCCGCTCGCAGCCTCGATGCGACTCACGGCTGTCTCTTTTCCCCACCGATTTTCCTCCTTTTCCCTTCTTCTGGTTTCTTTGCCACATTTTTCTTTTTCCTCCACAAACATTTCTTTTTACCTTTTACTAAATTCATCTCCATTTCACACATAAATCTTAACAACAATATTACCTGAACTAAAAATCCTTCAAGTATATAATAACAACAAAGGTGGAACTGACGAATCCATCACATAAACATCTACATATACGTACATATATACACACACACACACGCGCACGCACGCACGCACGCACGCACACACACACACACACACACACACACACACACACACACACACACACACACACACACACACACACACACACACACACACACACACACACACACACACACACACACACACCTGGGAAATGTCAGGACAGCTGTGAATATGTCATCAAGATTGCCTTATTTGTGCAATTCTGCAATTCTGCTCTTATGCAGACGTCAATGTTAGGTGCATTGTGTGTTTTAGAGTGGAACAGGAGCTTGTCAGTAGAGCCAGGATACTACAACAAATGGGACAAAGTTATTTGAGCTTCCAAGCTGACATGAGTTTAAGATTACTATTCTAGCTCCGCTGATGTTTTGTGGAACAACTTTTGAAAAAGACTGTTATAGCTGGTCCAATCTACGCATGTTTATTGCACACCTTGGAACGTGATCCTCTTGGTTTTTTAATTATTATTTTTTTGTCCTGTATCGGCGGACATCTGGGATATTGCCCCAAACCAAAACAATCTTCTTCTCTAGAACTACTAAACACATAGACTTTACATTTGGCAGACAGCTTAAACACCGCTCGGCGATATTGAAGTGCGAGTTTGAGGTTTCTGATCCAAAGTTTCCTCTTGGTAGAATATACGTCATCACAAAACAATGAAATGTGACAAAGGAAGCAGCTTACTATATGTAGTTTTATCCGCTGCAGCTGAATGGCCCACAAACGTTACGAGTCGTTTTCCTGCTTACAATGGATTTGAGCTCCATTTTCTCAGAAAACGTACAAATGAGGCTTCATGTGGGTGGCAGATATGATTGCACTGCGTGCAGTTCTAGTTATTATTAATATTATATTCTGATATAAAGTTATTTAAAATCCAATGGCAATGCTTACCTACAGGACAAGTTGCTATATTTGGAAAGCCGTGCTTTCACTTCATCATACGTTAAAAACGCCATGTAGCCAGGATGCGTGACAGCCAGGACATTCCAATTCCGCAGCAGAGATGACCATGGCTGAAGAGTGAAGAAGTGAGGGAGAGAGAAGGGGGGTGGGGGGGGAGAGAGAGAGGACAAGTCAAGCTATGAGCCTTCAGAAGTATATAAAAAATAAAATAAAAATAATAATAATAATAAACACCCCACCCAGAAATTAAATATATATATATATATATATATATATATATATATATATATTGTGAAACAAACCTTGGGCCCTGCCCACCTGAAAGAGTCGTGTGAAGATGTCAAACTCAAAGATGGATATGTAGTCATTGCATGTGAGGTCAATTGTTGACTTAAGTGCCATGGCTTCCAAACCGGAGTCAATTGGGTGAACCATCTGCAGACACTGCCGGAAGGTCTTCCAGGGTACAATAGTCCTTAGATGTTGGTGAAAGGGAAATGTGACGAAGAGAAGTTACCAGCAGGCCATTTCATATGGTAATAAAAGTATAATAATGCATGCACGTCCCTCCATACGAGTGGGTCGTTTACTCATTATGTTAATTATATGCAAATATCATGAACTGCATTGATCTTTACTGGGCTCTCTGTCTTCCGTCTTTACTTTATTTTCGAGCTTATTCTTCCTTATTCCGCTTTTCGTCTTCCCATCTTTGCTAGTAAGGTTTTTGTGGTTTCCAGCACCCTTGCAGTGATCAGCTACAAGGACTTTGCAAAATATTCCATTTGATTTTTTTTTCATCCGATTTAAGATTCAAGACAACAACAGCACTGTCAAAGATTCATATTAATAATACAAGCTTTGGCACGTGGGACCACTGCACACTGCTTTGGGGCCCTGGTCGATACCAATGCAGGATGGAGATGTCCCGCTGCATTCCTATTCCATTTTCAACATAATACTCCATGGATTTTGATTACTCAGCCAAAGAAAATCAATGAGTCAGCCCTCTTAGAGTATTAAAAAAAAAACAAAGGTATAGCAGTAGTGCCCGGGTCCACAAAGTCCCCAGCAACGATACTTTTCTATATCCGAAATGTTTCAGTAAAAATGATGAGATGGCATCGGGGTAAGAATAAATTACTCAAATTGCTGTGTGCAAAAGCCTCGCGCTGCAAAGATTATTTTGGGGACTGCAGGTACCACTATGATATAAAACTATATATTTTTTCAGGTCGTGTCCCATTAGTGGTAGTGGTGGCTGTAATTGGTCGCATTCTCTGCATTTTAACGTGTCCTGCCGTCAATAAGATGTGGAACCCTTTGGTGTTAAAAAAGACAAAAAATATATATCTTGAGATTTTCAAACACTGACCCTTCCTGCTGCACTGTGTTGGCAAATAGGAGATTTTATAGGTACACAGATTTTGTGCTTCCCTCTCTCTCTCCCCATCTTGTCTCCCGCTCCCTTTATTGTATGTTTTGTGTCCGGTGTTTTTTGTGATTAATGTTAGCTCGAACACGAGCCTCGATCTTGCATACAAAAAACAAAAAATAATAAATAGATAAAATGCTCTGAACGCTGCATGTCCAGAGCGCCATCTGCTGGGATTTTCGGGCATTTTTATTGACTTTGAATCACTTACTTAGAAAACAGATTGCAACAAGGTATACAATCCAATCAGCCATTCCACCACTGTTTTACGCAATGGCAATGTTTGTCTTGTCTCATGTAATTGACAGAGGTACACAGGATTTCATGGCATAATAGTCTGTCTATGGTGCTCTGCTAAAAGGCAGATGCAGTGTTGCCAGCATAGTATTAAGGCAGGGATTACCATAGGTGGTTAACCTTTGTCTTCCCAGAAGTAGTCAGGGTGGGTGGAGGTGATGGACACACCTACTCTTTGAAAAATACACCGTGGGATCTTTAACATCTCCAGCTAAACCCAACAAACAGGACACCGAGCTTGACATCCAGCAGAGACATGGTGTACTTTCCTTGTGATGCTCTCTCCATCTTATGATGTACAAATCCAAAAATGTATTATTGGGCAAAGAATCAGACCAAGGCTAAACAGCCTGAAGCTTGGAATACAGCTGAGAAACCCAGCTTTGCAGAAAGTGCTGGTTCACTGCAATTAACTCGTCCCTTCAAAAGGATGGCTTATTCTGATAGAAAGTATCCCCCTCCCAAACATGCTGCTGCTGAATCTCTCCCCCTCCGCAGGTCAACCGTAAGTCTTGCCACCCCAACCCGAGTCACTCATACTCGGAGGTACACGGTGTGTTTATGTGTGTATGTATTGTGTATGTGTCGTTTGTTGTTATATCCAAAAGCGGGTTTCAGAAGGTGAAACGGAGCCCTCCCAGATCTCGATGTATGTGTGTGTGTGTGTGTGTGTGTGTGTCTGTGTGTCTGTGTGTCTGTGTGTCTGTGTGTCTGTGTGTCTGTGTGTCTGTGTGTCTGTGTGTGTGTGTGTGTGTGTGTGTGTGTGTGTGTGTGTGTGTGTGTATACAAGTTGTTTCTACCTGCTATACCCACCCACACGTGGGTGGGCCTCAGGAGATGGAAAGGACATCTACCAGGTCTCAAAGTATCCCCCTCCTTTAGCATGCATGTGCATGTGTGCGTGCATGCATGTGTACAGTACCTTCAGAAAGTATTCACACCCCTTGACTTTTTCACATTTTGTTATGTTGCAGCCTGAATTTAAAATGGATTGAATTGGCTTTTTTACTTGTTGCTTACTCCTTGTTAGTCATTCAGTTGTTAATCAGTTGTCAGCCAGTCATCAGTTGTTAAAATTACTTCTTGTTGCTCTGCCCATCGGGCAGAGCCGTCGAGAACAGTGTTTGTCTGTCTGTACGTGTGTATGTATGTGCCCTCAAACGTATACCAATCAGAGCTGAGAATTTGGTCAAATGACAGGGTGATGTGATTACGTCTGATGTCATTACGGCCATGCAGCAGCTAACTCTCCACACACCGCCATGTTCATATATATGCCGAATTTATCGTCGAACCTGTCATATATCACAATCACCATGCTCTACCTTGACGTTTTTCATTCAGTGTGAAACACAAACAAACCGATTGTTAAAATGCCCATGAAATATCGAAAGCATCGGCGTTACGTCTCTTCAAACAATACGATACGTATAGGCCTTGAGCGTTATACTTCACCTTCGAACCGCTTCGGACAAATTAAGCCCAGGTTTCTTAATACAGTTGTGTATCGTTTCAGTCGTATCATTTTTGTAATAGCAATAATAATAATATAGTAAATAAAACCATAATACTTTAATCCCAATTCACCTGTCGTGAATTGAAGGTTTATGGATTGAAGCGGTGTATGGTTCATGATCAGTGATGAGCGTTGTTCGGGACTAATATTAATAACTGAGGAAGTAAGGAATTCGCCTCTGTTTTTTTATAGTAATATAATTTTCGAAATAATGATAACGTAACGTTAATATTATAGTCAATCTAATCATAACACAAATCCCTTAGTAGTGACTGCAAACGTACTGGAAGTTAAAATATATAATGCTCTACATATTAAAGAGGCGGGAGTTTTGTGTCCGTTACGTCATTACGTCTATGATGTCATCACGACAGCTGACCACCGACCGACATTTTAATTTACAAGTAGGCCTACACCCGCTCACTACGGGAGCTGCAGAAAGGGCCATTCCTCTTTGGGGTATATAGATTACAGTCGATCTATGGTCGGGCCTCAAGAACATTGGGTGTGTTCATTTACCAAATTTATTGTGGAGATCGCCAAGTGGTTTAAGCATTCGAGCAAGCATGCCATTCAAAACCGATAAGGAACGGCTGGTTTGGCAAGCGCTAGCTAGCTGCTTGGTAAATGAGCACACCTCCAAACCTTGTGGGGTATATAGATTACAGTAGATCTTCCCTCAGTTCTGTAAGTAAAACTTACCTCATGGATGTCGAGATTCCTCCAAATTTCATTGATTAATGTTATAAGCAGCATTAACGACTGTTTGAAAAGCTAATAATGTGTTTGTGGTTTATAATACTTCAAAAGCCCGGCTACGCCACTGTTAGACTTTTGGTCTTATTATTTTGTCACTGATATACACATATCAAAGTGAAATTTTTTTGTGAATTTTTTTTACAAAATAATTAAAAATTAAAGATAAAAATATCTGATTTACATAAGTATTCAACCCTGAGTCAATACTTCGTAGAAGTGCCTTTAGCAGCGATTACAGCTTCGAGTCTTCTTGGGTATGTCTCTATCAGGTTTGAACATCTACATTTGGGGAGTTTTCCCCATTCTTCCTTACAAAATTACTTCAGCTCTGTGAAGTTGGATGGGGAGTGTCGGTGAAAATAAATCTTGAAGTCTTTCCACAGATGCTCAATGGGATTCAAGTCTGGGCTTTGACTGGGCCACTCAAGAACTTTCACATTATTGTTCTGAAGCCATTCAAGTGTTGCTTTGGCTGTATGCTTGGGGTCATTGTCCTGTTGGAACGTAAATCTTTGCCGCAGTCTAAAGTCTTTTGCACTCGGAAGCAGGTTCTCCTCAAGGATTTGCCGGTATTTCGGTCCATTCATTGTTCCCTCTGTCCTAACAAGTCTCCCAATCCTTGCCCCTGAAAAGCATCCCCATAGCATTATGCTGCCACCAGCGTGCTTCATGGTGGGGATGATGTTAGATGGGTGATGAGTTGTGCTTGGTTTTCACCAGATGTAGTGCTTTGCATTCACGCCAAAGAGTTCAATTTTCGTCTCATCAGACCACGTAATCTTTTGCCTCATGCTCTGAGTCTTTCACGTGCCTTTTTGCAAACTCCAGGTGTGTTGTTGTGTGCCTTTTTCTCAAGAGTGGCTTCCGTCTGGCCACTCTCCCAGAAAGCCTAGATTTGTGAAGTGCGACACAGACTGTTGTCCTTCTGGCAGGTTCTTCCATCTCAACCAAGAAAATCTGTAGTTCTGTCAGTGGTCATTTGGTTATTGGTCACCTCCCTGACCAAGGTCCTTCTTAACCGGTTGCTCAGTTTGGTCGGGCGGCCAGCTTTTGGAAGAGTCTGGGTACTGTATTTTCCGGTGTATTAACTGCGACTGTGTATTAACTGCACCCGTTTTTCACCCTCAAAAAAATATAATATTCATGCTCCCAGCGAAGCTTGATGCAGAACTGGAAGTGCGTAATCTTATCAGTCATGTCATGGGTACATGCTGGGAGATGTGTGAGGCGTCGAACAGACAGATCATGGTGGCCCGTGAACCTGTGGCCACAAGCTGGTCGTGAAATCCCCAATTTTATCCTCGTTTGCCAAGCTCCTCACCTTCAGCCCAAGAGCAAGTTTTGAAAATGAAAAACGTGTAAATTAAAACTAATTTCCCATTATCCTGGGAAATAAAATCCTGGCTTCAAATCAACTTCCTCAAACTTAACTATGATAAATCTGAAATAATCATCATTGGCCCAAAAACGCTCACCAAATCCACCCATAACTTTGCCCTCAACATCGACGGTTTCCCAGTATCCTATCCAGCTCCCCTCACATCCGGAATCTTGGCATCATCTTTGACCAAACCCTCTCCTTCGACAAATACACTAAACAGATCACAAAGACAGCCTGCTTTCACCTGAAAAACATCGCCCGTCTCCATCCATCCCTCTCCTCCAAGGCTGCAGAAACCCTCATCCACGCCTTCATCACCTCCCGTCTGGACTACTGCAACAGCCTCCTCTATGGTTCACCCTCAATAATCACCAATAAACTCCAATACATTCAGAACTCCGCTGCCCGTCTACTCACCCATTCCCGGACCCGTGACCACATCACCCCGGTCCTTTACAAGCTTCACTGGCTCCCCATCCCCCAGAGAATCCAGTACAAAATCCTCATCTTGACCTACAAAGCCCTCCATAACCTGGCCCCATCCTACCTGACTGACCTCCTCTCCAGACACACTCCCACCCGCAACCTCCGCTCTGCTGGTACCAACCTCCTGTCCCCCCCCCGTCCCCCCCCCCCCATCCGGACCAAATTCAGATCCTGGGGGGAACAGGGCCTTCTCCATCGCTGCTCCCACCCTCGGGAACTCATTACCTCACACCATCAGAGACTCCTCCTCACTCGCCACATTCAAAACATCACTCAAGACCCACCTGTTCAACACTGCATTCAACATTTAACCCACAGCATTTAACCCCTGACTATCTCTTCTCCTTCTCCTTCCTTTTGCTTTGATTATTTACCTATTGATTTTTGTCTTTTTGCACTTGTTTTTTGTACTCTGTCAAAGCGCCTTGGGGCTTCTTGAAAAGCGCTATATAAAATAAATGTATTATTATTATTATTATTATTATTATTATCTTTCACGAGCCTCGATTCAGTATACCAAAAAAAAAAAGATGTTAGGGTGAGTGCTGCCTCAATCCTCATGTTATTGTCCTATTTTTACTATTACACTGGTATATTTTATTTAAATTCTAATGTTTAAGATTCACCTGGAGTTCCTTCTCCAGCAGTAGAAGGTTTTCATTTGAGAGCTCCTGCCGGTACGAGCCCAGCAACTCCTCTACATCATCCTCTTCCACCTCATCAAAGCTGACAGTCTATCGTGGCCATTTCAACGATATCATGTCATATTTTCAACACATCATTATTCTCATTGAAACGCTTAAAGCCGTGAACAAATTGAGGGCAAGGTTTCTCCCAAACCCCATTTATACAGGAACAGATGACTTTCCTCCAACACTCTTCAACATTACATTGAGCATCCCTTATTGTAAAGGTATTCCAGAATTCCTTTATAGTCATCTGATCATTATCAGTCAATTTCACCTGCAAATCATTGAATCATTATCAAGTTTGCAAATGATCTTCGGAGATAATACACCTTGAATTTAGCAATCACTAGCTGGTCCTCATCACCTGCATGATCACCTCTTTCATACCACTCCAAAACATCCATTTTTACTTCCATAGTGATGACCTTCCTCTGTCTTTTGCTTGCACGACCAACCTTGCTCCTCCACTGACGCCTTCCAGTCATGATTGTAAGGGTTACGCTTATGTCAGAGGAACACATCACGCTCAAATTGGGAAACATCACCACACGCACGATGCTAACATGGAGGGATTCTGGAAACGGAGGGAGGGGAAGGCGAGGGACACGGAATCGAGCCAGAATCCTGGTTATCGCGAACGTGTTTTCATGTTGTTCAGTGCAAGAATTTAATCGCAGCATGACTCACGCCCTCGAGTCACATAATTCCAAAAAATGGTAAAAATGACAGGTGCGCACTACTCCAGAAATGCGCAAACACAACACACATGAAACACAAGCTTACCATACTGAAACTGGAATGTACACCATTGACAGCGTGGTGACGTCACACACCAGCAAATGGTAGTATGTTTTTTTTTCAATTTATATCTCTGGGCATGTGTAATTAAAGTGTGTGCAGAGTGGGTTCTCAGTTTTTCCAACACATTGTTTGGTACACTTTTGACAAGTGATTAGCCATATGACCCATGTATATTTACAGTCCATATAGGAGGTGATGGGGACTTTTTGTCTAGTGCTAGAATTGCGGAATATATTTCCGACGAATAAATACTTGTGGATAATACATTTGTTTGCTGTGCATTTATGGAAGCCTGGAATCTGTTTCTTTGCTGTGGGGCTGTGTGCCTTTACTAAATATAGATGCATATATAAATATATAAAGTGCAAAATAGCAGAAATTCCACAATACGAGTAGGGTGCCTCATTTGCATAAAATATATAATCGGAAGAAATTAAATAAGTTACAGACGCTTATGTCAGAGGCACACATTACGCGCAAATTGGGAAACATGTGTGCTTGTGTGCTTCTAACTTCAGGATGATCTTTTATTTTTGACTGTGATGGTAATGGTGGAATATATATATATATATATATATATATATATATATATATATATATATATACATATATATATATATATATATATATATATATATAGCTGCGGTTTTGAGATTGGTACAGTAAAGCTCAATAAAGGTTAAAGGTTTGCCCCCCATAGATAGTCACACGAGCAACACGTAGCCTCATTTGTAGTACTAGGGCATGCCCGTACTATATATATATCTAAAATTATATCCCCCCCCCCCTCTATTTACATGAAATGGTTTGGTCCAAAGCGAACGGCTTGCGAGTACGGTGACAATCCCCCCCCTCTATTTACATGAAATGGTTTGGTCCAAAGCGAACGGCTTGCGAGTACGGTGACAATCCCCCCCCCCCTCTATTTACATGAAATGGTTTGGTCCAAAGCGAACAGCTTGCGGAGTTTGGTAAAGAAATCACCTTTCAGGAAAGCGAAAGAATCGCAAAGTAGTTTTAATTAGTTTTAAAACATAGTTTAACGCCAACATAGTTTGCCAACGTGAAATAAATGAATACGCTCTCAAATGTGCCGTCCGAGGCAGAGTCTGTTCGCCACGTTCGGCACACGTGATAGCTCGCTGCTCTCTGATTGGTTGAATCGTTTTTTGGACATAGCTCGCTAACTACTTGTCCGATTAATATGAAACCTTGAAAAGGCACATCCTCGGGTCCCCAGCAATATACCTGGCAAGTTTAAAGTATATCGGACCCGTGGTTGTCGAGAAACAGCGGTCACAGACATACAGACATACATACATACATACATACATATATACACACAGAGATTACTGGAATTATAGATAGATAGTTATGTCTTAGTATATGTGAGAGTAGGCCCCTTCCAGTGTTAATCCTGCGTTGTTGTAAAGACAGGAGGATAGGCCCTACTTCTACAACCATTCCACGTCCATAGGCTCGATCCATTGCGGCTAAAAAGCCATAGTTGTGCTGGGCGCGAGTTAACACGAGGTGGGCCTCGGCAGGTAGAGGAGGGTTGAGGTCGCCGCAGCGGCGAGGCGAGGACGGTAAGCATGAGTCACCAATCATGGCTCACAGCGTGTGGCTGCAGCACTGCGTCACAGGGCGTGGTTGGAACATCGACCGGGCTAAGGGCGTGGCAATAAAACCGATCGCGCAAAGCCCCCACCTCAGTTATGAGGAGGGAGAGGCGCTCGTGAGTCGTGAGAGTTATGAGAAGGGAGAGGCACTCGTCAAGTTGGGAGAGGTGTGCTGGAAGAGCTCGTGAGTTCGGCGTGCTGAGAAGGGAGACACGCTTGAAGAGAATCATTCGCACTGTATGAACTTGGTCACGAGCGATACGTGAGCGCAGCCAGGGCGGTTATAACTTGCGCGGTTTAGCCAAAGCGAGTGAACGCGGCTGAATAACCGCCAGCCGCGCAAAGTCCGCCCCGAGATTATTACCCGCTTTGTTCGAGCGACACGATACGAGTTTTTGCCTTTGCCTACCTCCATCTTCGCGGGATGTGCCGGGGACCGTGGAGAGTGAGACGGGGCCGATCCTGGACGACCACCGCGGTGCTGGAGAACATCATCCTGCCCATCTGCAATCCCCGTGTGAGTGTGAGTGAGACCGGCCCGTTTGTCCTTGGGTATTAAGAATAAGACTGTCTCAGCTTCCCTGTGTCTCTTCGTCCTGAGCTGTAAATACGTGCAATAATAATTAAACCTATTTGTTCTTCCTTTTCTTCTAAATTTGATCGTTTTTGTGATTTCTCCATTGACTAAGCGTGGCACGGGTAAAACCGCTTGAATCGGGTTCCATTAATTATAACGGCGCGGATCACGTGTACGCAAACCGCTCGGCGTATCACCATCACCCGTGGTTCGTGCGAGGCTTATTTCCTCGCTTCCAGGGCAGCGCTAGTACTTAGGTACGACGGAGTTTGGTCCCGAAACCCTATTTGGCGCTGTCCGGAAGGGACGTAATAGGTCTCGAGTCGCACCAGGCTAGTAAAGACAAGGGGATTAATCCCCCCTTCATAAGGGGAGAAGGCCAGCGACAGATCCGCAACAATATATATATAGATAAATATACACTACATGGCCAAGAGTATGCGGACACCCCTTCTAATTAGTGGATTCAGCTGTTTCAGCCACACCCATTGCTGACAGGTACATATGATCAAGCACACATCCATGCAATCTCCATAGAGAAACATTTGCAGTAGAATGGGCTGTACTGAAGACCTCAGTGACTTTCAACATGTCACTGTCACAGGATGCCACATATCCAACAAGTCAGTTCATCAAATTTCTGCCCTGCTAGAGCTGCCCCGGTCAACTGTAAGTGCTGTTATTGTGAAGTGGAAACGTCTCGGAGCAACAACAGCTCAGCCGCGAAGTGGTAGGCCACACAAACTCACAAAACAGGACCGCCGAGTGATGAAGGGCGTAGCGCGTAAAAATAGTCTGTCCTTGGTTGCAACACTCACTAGCAAGTTCCAAACTGCCTCTGGAAGCAAAGTCAGCACAACAACTGTGTCCGGAGCTTCATGAAATGGGTTTCCATGGCCAAGCAGCCGCACACAAGCCTAAGATCACCATGCGCACTGGCAAGCATCGGCTGGAGTGGTGTAAAGTTCGCCACCATTGGAATCTGGAGCGATGAATCACGCTTCACCATCTGGCAGTCCGACGGACTAATCTGGGTTTGGCGGATGCCAGGAGAACGCTACCTGACAGAAAGCAAAGTGCCAACTATAAAGTTTGGTGGAGGATGAATAATGGTCTGGTGCTGTTTTTTCATGGTTCGGGCTAGGCCCCTTGGTTCCAGTGAAGGGAAATCTTAACACTACAACATACAATGACATTCTAGACGAATGTGTGCTTCCAACTTTGTGGCAACAGTTTGGGGAAGGCCCTTTCCTGTTTCAGAATGATAATGCTTGCACAAAGCCCTGACCTCAACCACATCAAACACCTTTGGGATGAATTGGAACGCCAACTGCGAGCCAGGCCTAATCGCCCAACATCAGTGCCCGACCTCACGAATGCTCTTGTGGCTGAATGGAAGCAAATCCCCGCAGCAATATTCCAACATCTAGTGGAAAACATTCCCAGAAGTGGAGGCTGTTATAGCAGCAATGGGGGGGACCAACTCCATATTAATGCCAATGATTTTAGAATGAGATGTTTGACGAGCAAATACGCGTGTGATGTTCGGGTGTCCACATACTTTTGGCCGTGTAGTATTTATGTGATATTGGTGCGGGTTTGAGAACCCACACAGGTAACATAATTAAAGGTTAAAGGTTGCACCCCATAGTTAGGCCACAAGCAACATGTAGGTCACCTTAGGACGTTAGTTATTTCATCGTATGTGTTTAGGATAAGGCCATTCCCAATAGTTGCATCTGCGTTGAGTAGAACAAATAAGAGTAGGCCCCGTTCGCCCATTTTTCAGCCTCCCTCCAACCGACGCCATTGAGCGCTATCCTGTCTGCACCCCATGGCCCCTCGCAGTTTGTTACACCTCCTTTGCTAGCAGCGTTCGCTGTCCTTGGGCTTCAGCTCGAACCAGCCCAAATGCCACGAGGTAAGGCCCGAAAAGGGGGCGGAGCGCAAGGGTGAGGGTGTGGCCACGTCAAGCAGCCGTCAAAGGCGGAGCCGGTAAGCCCTCAACCGCCAATCAGGGCTGAGGCGACATCGCCTGACAGGGTGTGGCTGAACATTCCAGAGGGTTCGCTGGGCGTGGCAATATAACCCTTCGCGCGAGGCCCCCACCTCAGTTATGAGGAGGGAGAGACGCTCGAATGAGTTACGAGATGGGAGAGATGCTCGCAGAGATATGAGGAGGACGTGCGCTGAGCGACGAGCTCAAGTTATGAGAGTCGGTTCGGAGCGCTGAGTTGAGAAGGGAGAGGCGGGCGCTTGAGTTATGAGCCGGGGTCCTCAGTTGAGTTGAGAACGGAGACGCGCTCACAAAGTTCGTGAACGAGTTGAGTTATGAGGAGAGAGCTCGAGTTATGAGGACGGACGCAACTGCAATCATTGTGGGCTTGAGTTACGAGAACGAGTTGAGTTACGAGGAGGAGAGATGCGCGGTGACAAGCCTTAAAAAGGATCGATTGCGCTTTACAAAGGACTGGCGCGTGGCACGCATTGCAGAGGACTGCAGCGTGCAGAAGGACTTTTGTGGGAAGGCACCATTGGCAACATCATTGGGGGAGCGGCGCATGGTACATAGCAATACCGGGAACGCGTAAAAAGGCACCGGTACACCTATTGCGTACGCGATATAATCGCCAGCCAACCGACCTTTCCCCGATATATAACTGTCCGCCTCGCGCCTACGCCACGCGGAGAGTTGCCTGCCATCACCATCTGCAAGGTACGGGTCGGGGACCGGACGAGGTGTGGACCCTTGGACCCTCAACCCGACCATCTTCAAACCCCGTGTGAGTGAGTCTGAAAGTGAGACTGAGTGTGAACGGGCCCGTATCCAGGGAATAAGTAAGACTGTATAAGGCTGCCCTGTGTATCTGCTTCTTCCTCTTCCTTGTACATTCTTTCTCTTCCTTCCTCTTCTTATTTGTACAAATTGTAAATAAATTACCTGTTCTTCCTGGTTTCCTCTCAATTCGACCGTATGTCATTTCCTCAATTGGGTAAGCGTGGCACGATTGACAACCGCTCGAATCGGGTTTAGTACCTGCTAACGGCCCGGATCGCGGCTCGCTTCGCTCGGCGTGTCCACTAACGCTGTGGTTCGGGTGGGGTTATTTTCCTTGCTTCACGGCCGGTGTTAGTA
>NC_136267.1:141818783-141843783 GCF_964187855.1 Myxine glutinosa
AAGCAACGTGCCGATTCCACGAGGCGGAGCTAACGAGCCGAGGGCGTGTCACTCCCCGCCGGATATACGAAGCGACTCACCGGATGTGAGGTCAGATGCGCCCCAAGCTTGAAGAAGAGCAAGTCACTACCTCGAGCGCTGTGAGACCTCCCGCATCTCTGGACCGGACCGAGTCGATTCTGTCCCTGAGCCCAGGTGCACCTGGAGCCATCGATCCTGCCTTTCCGAGCCATCAATCCCCGTGTGAGTCAGCCTTTTGTCCCGTTTATCTGTCGTCTGTTGGGGTTAATATAAGATTGTGTCTAAGTGCTTGTCTTTCTATGCTGTACCTCTCGTCCCTGTAATCTGACCTTCCGAACGAATATAATCTCCTCCGGAGGTCTTGAGAACCGTATCCGTGGTGTCGTGTCATTTTAATCCCAGCCGTGTGTCTTTTCCTTCATTGACCTAGCGTAGCGCGATTAGTCAACGTTCGGGTATAATCGGGTAACTTGTGCAGACGTGGTCATACCAAACCGCTCGGTAAATAACATCTAAGCCACGTCTGTAACAATTGGTTGTCAGGAGTTGGATTCGAACCTGGGACTAAATCTATTTAGCCCAAATTTTGGAACACCAATTGTACTATTAGAGTAACAATTGGTGTCGAGGAGTGGAATTCGGACCCGGGACTAAATTTATTAGGCCCAAATTTGTAGTAGAGTCGATTCGGAGCGCGTTTCCCGCGCGAAATTATAACGGCGAAATTTGAATTTGTTATACGGAAATAAAAACCCGAATTTTGAAAGTCGCGCTATGGCAGACCAAGACAGCTGGGGTCCGGTAGTGGAGAGTGAGGCAGGGTCGGTCCAGGACCAAATTGAGGGACATGAGGAGAGCGAAGCAGTGAGGGTAGCAGACGCACAAAATAGCGTCGTTGCGCCCGACGTTGCGGGCGCGCAAAATGGCGCCTCGCAAGAGCGCGCGGTAGCCGAGCCCGCTGTATCAACGGGCTTTAACATGCAGCCGATTGACATGCAGGCCCTCATTGCGCAGCTACAGGCAGCTGTACAGATGAGTATGGGGAGCCAAATTGAGCGATTGGGTGAGCGGTTGGGAAACCAAATTGTGGGAATGAGGGCTGATAGTGAGCGATTGGAGGACCGAATGGGGGTAATGGGAAACCAAATGGGGGTAATGAGGGACGAAGCGAGGGGTACTGGTGAGGGATTAGACAATAATTTTAAGGGATTAGACGAGAAATTTGGGAAATTAGACAATAGATTAGGGGAAATACAGGAGGGGTTAATGGGGGTAGAAAACAGAATGGCCGCTCAAGAGAATCAAATGGAAGGGATGCAAAAGGGGTTAGAGGGGGTAGAAAATAGAATGGCTGCCCAGGAGAATCAGATAGAGGGAGTGAAAAATGGGTTAGAGGGGTTAGAAAACAGTATGGAAGGCAAATTGAGGGACATGAGGGACCAAGCGGAAAGGGAAGTTAACCAAATGGGGCAGCAGATAGAGGGGGTCAGAATGGGGGTAGAAACTAAACTGGATGCTCACAGGGAGGAAATGGAGCAGATGAGGGTGGCATCTGGGCAGGAGATGCAAGTGATGGGGGAGGAGATCAGAAGAGGAGTGAGTGAGGAGGTCGGAGGAGTGCGCGAGGAGGTGAGGCACTGTAAGGAGCACATGGAGAAGGAGGTGAGAAAGGGGACTGTAAAATTGCAAGGGGGCATAGAGGACCTGACGCAGGAGGTGGAGCAGCTGACGGTGGGACAAACGGAGTTAGTGGAGCAGGTTCAAAGGAACACTGCGGTATTAGGAGGGTTAAAAGCGACACAAAACGACATAAAAAACGACTTGATAGCGACAAAGAGGCAGTGTCAGACGGTACGTGAGGGACTGACAACGAGGTTGGACGAGGTGATAGAGGTAATGGAGACGAAGGACCGGCAGGTGAGGACGCACATGGAAACGGTCAAGGTAGCCTTGGAGGACGAGCTTGAGGAGACGTACCGGGGAATAAAAGAGGTGAAGCAGAAATTAGAAGAAGTGGAAGAAGGGGTGAGCGAAATTAAGAAGCGACGGAGAGGGGATAAGAAAGAGATAAAAGAGGAGATAAAAGAATTGGTCCAAAGTCTGTGTTTGGATCGTGATGATGTGCTCATTAACTGGATGAGGGATTCGCAGGTGATGGAGGAGAAGCGAAGAGAAAGAGGACCCGGTGTAAGTGGTGACCAATATGGTCGTGCGTATGATGCGCCAGGGGATTTAAGAAGCTTGGGGGTCGAGATGGACCCGGGTGTTCGTGAGAGGCCGTGGGTGAAGTGTGCGACCGGTCTGGTGTGCGAAAAAGGAGGTGTGCGAGAAAGTCCGACTCTGGGGTGTGTGAGGAAAAAGTGCGTGCCAAGGAGTGAGGGTGCTGGCGAGAGTGAGTCGGTCGTAGCGCGTGTGCGAGGGGGCACATGGAAGCGCGGTGTGGTAAGTGTTACAGAGGGTGTGACGGGAGAGTGTGCGCGAGAAAGGTGTGCGCGAGAAAGGTGTGTGACGGACAGGTGCATGAGGAAAGAGTGCGCTGTCAGAAGTAAGGAAAAGTGTCCACCTGTGGTGAGTGTTACAGAGGGTGTAACGGGGGAGTGTGCGAGAGAAAGGTGTGTGACGGACAGGTGCATGAGGAAAGAGTGCGCTGTCAAGAGTAAGGGTGAGTGCGCTGTCAAGAATGGTGGTGAGAGTATTGAGAGTGACAAGGAGAGTGAGTTGGTTGTGACAGGTGAGCGAGGATGTACACCTGGGATGGAAGGATGCACACCTGGAATGGTAGAGCGTGAGTGGGAATGCACGCTGGAGTTGGTGGTGAGGCACATGGTTGGGTGTGCGAATGAGGGCACACCTGTGATTGTCACAGAGGAGGTGACCGAGGAGGGGGCGCGAAGCGGTGTATTGGTGAGGTGTGCGAGCAACGAATGTGTGCCAAAGTGTTCGGTGGTCAGGTGTGTGACCAAGGCTGTGAGTGGAATGGGTGTACCGAGGTGTGTAAGGAAAGGTACGAGGGGCATGGAAACGGCTGGATGTGTGAGCAAGGAACGGGCTGCGGGGTGTAAGCGTCCAGGTGAAGCATCGACGTTAGACGGGGTAGAGTTTAGAACGACTTATAGCCGAATCGGGCCCTCGGTGCGTGCTGGGCCTCGCTTTGAACGGCCGCGTCCGTGCTCCACTAGGCGGAGCTGGCAGCCCGATAGAAAGGGTCGTCATGGCGACCACTTTTTGGTGAGACGTGCCGGCAGGTCTAGATCGGGGCATTGGATGGCTCCACACCGAGGTGGTGCGTGGGATCTCGGCACGGGTAAGCCCCCGTCCCTGCACCGAGTGCCGGACGCATCCTGCCGCCGGCACAAAACAACCAGCATCCATTGCTTGGCTTTACGAAGCCGGGCTTTGGACAGGGATTGGCGCACCGAGAGGCATTAGTGAGTAGACTGGGTGATGAGGTTAGTGTTTTGGACCCAAAATTAGAGAAAAACAAAATTTGATGATTGGCAAGGGATTGGCAGTAGTGATTGGCAGATGATGGGTAGTGATTGGCAAATTTTTGATTTGTTGAAATTTGATGTGCATAATTGGTAGTGAGAGACCCCCGATGTGGTGGGATGGCATCCCTGCCACCCTTCCCATGGTGGGGGCAAAGGAGCACTAGATTATGGGGTGTATGGCAGTGAAAACTAGCCCGGGTGGGTTAGGTTATATTGATAGGGATCTAGAGAAGATGACATTAGGTGACGTTAAGGTTATTTAGTGACTGATACCTGTAGTGGGGACGCAGGTAGATTAGTGTGGATGATAATGACGTGGGAGCGCAATAGTTTAAAGGGACGACTGGGAAGCGCAAGTTTCAGAAGGGAGTAGTTAGCTGAGATGATGCCGTGTGTGTGAGAATTGAACAGGTGTGATTGCACAGGTGTGCAACTGGACAGGTGTGTGGAGCCGTGTGTGAGTAGTGAGTGTTGTGGATCAGCGCGAATGCGCTTGGGGAGAGAAGGGTGCAGGTGGCACCAGGTGTGAGAGCACAGGTGTGCAAGTACAGGTGTGTGGAGAGAGTTGGAGTAAGTGGTACGGAGTGGTGTGCATGGTGCGAAGGTGTAGATGGGGGAAGAGTGGACCCCCATCACGGATACCCGGGGCGGGTAGTGTAAGTGTTAGGTAGAGGGTATAGGTAAATTGTGGTTGGAAATTGGCATTTGTGGTGCGGTTGCAGAATGGTGTTGTGAATGGGTGCATTAGTGTTGTGGAAATGGCTGGGCGTGTAGCCTGTTAGTGTGTGTAGTTGGTTTGGGCACTCCACCACTGTGAGGATGTCGGCCAGGTGAGGCCGCAGGTGGGCTCTGGGAGCCGGTAGTTGTGAGTGGGTGCCTGAGGATCCCGGGTGTGGATCGGGCAGCCCAGTGCCAGAGAGGGCACCGAGTGGGGAGAGCGCCAGAGGGCCTTCCCCAGGTAGTTAGGTTAGGGTAAGGAGCAGGTAAGCTCGGAGGCAACCGCAGTGGTGGAGGTGTGCAGGTGGGTAGACCCGCTGGGAGAGGTACACGCCACAGCCCAGAAATTGTGCGAGGGCACCGGGAGATGAATCGGGGGAGTGAGACCCCAAATTGAAAAGCACCACAGTTGGCCAATGGGAATTGGTTTTTAGAACCCATAGTGTAAGAGGGCCAATGGTTTGGCCGGAGAAAGACCCCGGGTAGTGTAAAGTTGTTAAAGTCATTTAGGAAATAGTTAGGATTGATGAACCTGTCGCACCATACGCAGCCACTTACCTGTGGTGATGATGATGACTCCACACCTGTGTTTTCTTTGTTTTGTTGCAGGAAATGAAATTGCTGTGTGGATTGTGAGACGCATCACGACGTGGATGAGACATTGGGGTGATTCCATCTCTCCCTCCCTAGGAGGGACTGATGATGAATTGGTAATGGCAAATTATGATGTTGAGTTGGAGATGGCAAATTATGATGTTGAGTTGAAAATGGCAAATTTGATTGGTTAGGAGGGAGAGAAGACGAATTTGGTATATGGGAGGAACGGGGAGGACAGTAGGGATGTTTGTTGATTTGTAAAGTAGATGTTTATGGGTAGTGTTGTGTTTTGTGGATACAGTAAGGGGTAAGGGAGGGGCCATGTAGGTTACCTGGTGGGGGGGGGGAGCGTACGGTAGGAACGTACCTGTCTCACCTGGTTCCCATGTGCCCCCAGTGTGCATTACCTTGCATTGCGTGCACTTTTGCGCCCTTACCACCTTACTCACTTGTCTGCTTCTTTTGTCTCCCACCTCCGAGGATCTGGCTTTGGGGTAGAGAGAGAGGAGAGAGAGGTGCTGGCTTCGCAGTTGTGGGCCTGCACTTTCGCTGTTTGCTGCTTGGATCGATACACCATATGGACCGCAATGTTTGTGGCCACCCACAATGGACCGCAGCTCTTTTGCGGCCAAGCACCACCCGTGGAAGGACCTATGGGTCAACGTGGCACCGATGCCATACAAGGTGAACCACTAACAGTTGGCCCCCTGACGGCCACAATAGAGAAATGGACGCGGTTGGCGCCTTTCTTTATTTTTGAAAGAAGTAAGAAGGCCAAGTGCACCACACGAAGGCAAGACCAGCGGCAGAACATCGGCCGGCTGCGACACCACACAATGATTTATAGACACTTTATTGGTGCACCGGATGGTGCTCACTGTGTGATGGGGTGGTGCTTGATGCTTGGAAGGGGTGCTCTGCACATTATTAAAGGCCGTAGGCCACAGAGCACTCGTGGGTTGGTGTATCGATGCTAGCATGCGTGCTCTCTCTATGCATAACATCTGCATGTGTTCCTCCAAAAACAGGTCCTGGATCGTAGTGTAAATATCAGCGTAGTCTTGTGTAAATAATGCTCCCTACCGGCTGTATGTTTAGTTTGAGGATTCTTTCCGGATTCGGTTATCCTGTGGGTGTGTTCTGTGAGGAGAAGGGTGCAACGTCGCAGGGGGACATATTTACTCATTTGTGAATATCTGTAAAACTGTCGCACTCAGGGTAGAGTTAATAGTAGAGGGAACTACATTGCGTGCCACACTAAAGTAGGTAAAAATTTATCGGGTCGGGACGCCCCGAGGGTAGAGAAGGGTGCAATGTTGCGAATATGGAATTTGGCCTCCATATCCGCTTGTAAATATTCCCCTATTTCCCCAATACTCCCCAACTATCCCCAATCCCCCATTCCCTAGTCCCATTGTCTGTAAACAACAATCAGTAGAGCCGACCTTCCCCTTTTTCCCCCATTAAATGTCGTGCCCAGGTCCACCGCATCACACGTAGACAACTTTCGGACATCTTGCTAGTTATTCTTAGTCTATGTCAGTTAAGGACTCGTTTCCATTAATTATGACTCTTCGTTGCACCAGAATGTGATTATATGGCACCAGTAGTGAGTTTAGGACCTTTCCCATACCTCCTTCCATCTTCTTCCCCAAACAACAACAACAACTACAACCACGGCGCGCGGGGGGAGTGTGCGTCCTCCCACCAGCTCGGTTAGCCGCCATGACCATGCGCTCCACGGGGTTACCACGAAGGGGCTGGCTGTCAGCTCCTCGTCAAGGGCGGAGCCTGGTAAACCCCCCGCACGCACCCAATGAGAAGCAACGTGCCGATTCCACGAGGCGGAGCTAATGAGCCGAGGGCGTGTCAGTCCCCGCCGGATATACGAAGCGACTCACCGGATGTGAGGTCAGATGCGCCCCAAGCTTGAAGAAGAGCAAGTCACTACCTCGAGCGCTGTGAGACCTCCCGCATCTCTGGACCGGACCGAGTCGATTCTGTCCCTGAGCCCAGGTGCACCTGGAGCCATCGATCCTGCCTTTCCTAGCCATCAATCCCCGTGTGAGTCAGCCTTTTGTCCCGTTTATCTGTCGTCTGTTGGGGTTAATATAAGATTGTGTCTAAGTGCTTGTCTTTCTATGCTGTACCTCTCGTCCCTGTAATCTGACCTTCCGAACGAATATAATCTCCTCCGGAGGTCTTGAGAACCGTATCCGTGGTGTCGTGTCATTTTAATCCCAGCCGTGTGTCTTTTCCTTCATTGACCTAGCGTAGCGCGATTAGTCAACGTTCGGGTATAATCGGGTAACTTGTGCAGACGTGGTCATACCAAACCGCTCGGTAAATAACATCTAAGCCACGTCTGTAACAATATATATACATATACATATACATATATATATATATATATATATATATATATATAAATATATATATATATATATATATATATATATATATATATATATATATATATATATATATATATATATATATATATATATATATATATATATATACATAAATATACAGACTTGGCATTTAATATGGAATTTTTTTTTTTCTTGACTTGGGTTTACTTTATCAACTCAGTATCTCAATCTGGTGAATTTCTTTTACCCTTCGGCGATGTCTTTGTTGAAAGAACCATGTCACTGATTGTCTTTCGCAGCAAGAAGTCAATAACAGGATTATATCACAGGTGGCGTGACAAAATGTAAGGACAGGTACATTTGACGATTGGCTTCACAATCGGGTATATAAGGGTTGTTGCGTTCTGTATTAGTGGAAAACAACTGCTGCACGTCTACAAAAGTTATTGCCGCTTCCTCTGGAGATGGTCCGTCAACTTGACAATGCTGTTTGTCATGGAGTGGTGGCTTTACGAAATTCTGGCATGAAACAGCGTGCTATTGCTCGGCAGTATGGCATCACTCAAGGTCAGGTGTCAAAGATCCTGAAACGAAATGCTCAGAGGGGTGTCCCTACTCCAATACTGAGGCCAGGGCGTCCACGCAGAACCACAAGGAGAGATGATCGCCAGCTGCACCGGTTAGTCTGCAATGGCCGTACCAAGTCAGCTAATCGGCTTCGGGCTGAGTGGCAGCAACTGACAAATGTGCCTGTATCCAGACGGCTAGTCAACCAACGACTGGTTCAAGCAGGCTATCGTGACAGGCATCCCCTGAGAAAGCCACGCCTGACCAGACAACACAGCCAGCGCCGATTGCAGTGGGCCAGAGAGCACAGTCAATGGCAGCCAGGACATTGGAATCATGTGACCTTCAGTGACGAGTCTAGATTTCTGGTCTATCGTCAAGATGGCCGCGTCCGAGTGCGCAGACAAGTGCATGAAGCCCACAACGAAGATTGTATAGTGCCAAGAGTCCAAGCTGGAGGTAGTGGGGTGACGGTTTGGGCTGCTTTTCATGCAGGGGTGCAAAACTGACCTGGTTGTTCTGAATGGAAACCTGAACCAGTTCAAGGACAGGGTCATTCTGGAAGAAACATTGCTTCCATTTGCTTGTGCAGCCTTTCGAGGAAACGTTGTCTTCCAAGATGACAATGCACGGCCTCATCGTGCTCGCATGATCCAACACTTTCTTGCTGACCGTGGTGTGGAGCATATGGAGTGGCCTGCCATGCCCCCGGATATGAATCCGATAGAGAACTTGTGGGCAGAATTAACATGTCAAATCGACCACTTGGACCAGCAGCCTGCCTCTGTGCGTGAATTACAGCAGGCTATTGTCACTGCATGGCAAGCGATTCCTGTCCAACCCTTGGCAAATCTCGTGAACAGCATGCCTCGACGTGTACGTGCTCTCCTGAATACTCGTGGGGGTTACACGAAGTACTGAACTGTAATTTTACTGTCCGTAATCCCAGTCATAATTTAGCTTTTGTTGAAATTTTTTTTGGCTAATGTGCAAAATAAAGAGATAATTCTGGAAAACGTACAGAAGTTTAACACAGTACTGTCCGTGAATTGAGTTCGATATCAGTTTACATCACTTTCAAGGATCAATTTATTTGCTTCGAAATGTCAAATGTGGTTTTTGTTTCTTTTAAAGGTCACATTAACAAAATCTAGAATAATTTCAACATAATTCCAATGAACTTTTGGTTCTAAGTCATCTTGAAAAGTAAATTCACCCCAACAAAAAAAAATTCCATATTAAATGCCAAGTCTGTATATATATATATATATATATATATATATATATATATATATATATATATATATATATATATATATATATATATATATTGTTGCGGATATGAGGACAGTATTTTTTTTGATTGTGTGCTTTATTATTATTATTATTGTTATTCTGCGCCTCCTGCCTCCGGAGCTGTGTAAAGGTCAAAGGGCGTCCCATAATTAGTCCATAAAGCACCCACACCACAGCTAATCATAGAATACCCCTGTTCGATAGCTTATATCTTATTATGTGTTTTAGGGTAAGGCTGTGTCTCCCATTAATTGAAATACTCCATTGCACCAGTGAAAGAGATAGATTCCCTTCATTCCCATTCCCAAAGCCTCCATTCCCCCTTTCGTCGATTGGAAACTACCTCCGCTCCAACAATTGCCGCCATTGACCACGAGGCAGGGTTGGGGAAGAAAGGCGGGTCCCCACCTCGTCATAGAGGGGAGGAGTGAGTCAGCCCCACTCAACCAACCACGAACAAGGGGTTGGACTTGGAGAGGGTGTGGAAAGAAACATCGAGGAGGTTCGCGAAGGTTGAGGGGTGGGGCCTATATAACCCACGGCAGGGCGTTTCCAAAAGGAGATGATGAGCTTTTACCGAAACTGCGAGAGAAGTCCAGAGTTGAGCTGCAGATCGAGCCACCGAAACTGCGAGAGAAGTCCAGAGTTGAGCTGCAGATCGAGCCACCGAAACTGCGAGAGAAGTCCAGAGTTGAGCTGCAGATCGAGCCACCGCAACTGCATTTTACTGCAGCTGGAGCCACCGCAACTGCAGCGTGAGGCCTGGACGGCAGTTTGGAGCAGGGCCGCGAAGGGGCGGCGGCTGCCCAACGAGTCGATCAGTTGCAGGACCAGTTGGACCTCCCTATCCCGCAAGCCATCCATCTCCCGCCAGTCCTATCATCATTCCCCGTGTAAGTGTGCTCGTAGTCTGTCTTTTGTCTTGTCCCTGGGTAGTAACAATAAGTCTGTATAAGCTAGTATTTTCACTGTGTCACCTGCGTCTCATGTGCTTGTAAATAAACGTGACTGCTGTCTTTTTGCTTATGTGTGTAAATAGTAAATAAATTTAGTAGTATTTCCAAACCTTTCTTTGCCTTCGTTTTCCTCTTTGCATTCGGTCGCTTTAGAGTTTTCCATATTGGGCAGCCGCGGTGCGATACGGCCAACGTTTGGGTGGAATCGGGTTCTAGTCGGGGAATAACTGTTCGGTCGCGGCAACACCACCGCTCGGTAAAATAACATATTTAACCGCGTCCGTAACAATATATATATATATATACATAAAGGTATATACAGACTTGGCATTTAATGTGGAATTTTTTTTTTTCTTGACTTGGGTTTACTTTCTTAACTCAGTTTATCAATCTGGTGAGTTATTTGTTAAAAGAACCATGTCACTGATTGTCTGTCGCAGCAAGAAGTCAACAACAGGATTATATCACAGGTGGCGTGGCAAAATGTACGGACAGGTGCATTTGACGATTGGCTTAACAGTCGGGTATACAAGGGTTGTTGCATTCTGTATTCGTGGAAAACAACAGCTGCACTGCTGCACGTCTCCAAACGTTATTGCCGCTTCCCCTGGAGATGGTCCGTCAACTCGACAATGCTGTTTGTCATTGAGTGGTGGCTTTACTAAATTACGGCATGAAACAGCGTGCTATTGCTCGGCAGTATGGCATCACTCAGGGTCAGGTGTCAAAGATCCTGAAACGAAATGCTCAGAGGGATGTTCCTACTCCAATACCGAAGCCAGGACGCCCGCGCAGAACCACAAGGAGGAATGATCGCCAGCTGCACCGGTTAGTCCGCAATGGCCGTACCAAGTCAGCTAATCGGTTTAGGGCTGAGTGGCAGCAACTGACAAATGTGCCTGTATCCAGAAGGCTAGTCAACCAACGACTGGTTCAAGCAGGCTATCGTGCCAGGCGTCCCCTGAGAAAGCCACGCCTGACCAGACAACACCGTCAGCACCGATTGCAGTGGGCCAGAGAGCACCGTCAATGGCAGCCAGGACACTGGAATCACGTGATCTTCAGTGACGAGTCTAGATTTCTGGTCTATCGTCAAGATGGCCGCGTCCGAGTGCGCAGACAAGTGCATGAAGCCTACAACGAAGATTGTATAGTGCCAAGAGTCCAAGCTGGAGGTAGTGGGGTGACCGTTTGGGCTGCTTTTCATGCAGGGGGCAAAACTGACCTGGTTGTTCTGAATGGAAACCTGAACCAGTTCAAGTACAGGGCCATTCTGGAAGAAATATTGCTTCCATTTGCTCGTGCAGCCTTTTGAGGAAACTTTGTCTTCCAACATGACAATGCACGGCCTCATCGTGCTCGCATGATCCAACACTTTCTTGCTGACCGTGGTGTAGAGCATATGGAGTGGCCTGCCACGTCCCCGGATATGAATCCGATAGAGAACTTGTGGGCAGAATTAAAGCGTCAAATCGACCACTTGGACCAGCAGCCGCCCTCTGTGCATGAATTGCAGCAGACTATTGTCACTGCATGGCAAGCGATTCCTGTCCAAACCTTGGCAAATCTCATGAACAGCATGCCTCAACGTGTACGTGCTCTCCTGAATGCTCGTGGGGGTTACACGAAGTACTGAACTGTAATTTTACTGTCCGTAATCCCAGTCGTAATTTAACTTTTGTTTTTGTTAAAAAAAAATTTGGCTAATGTGCAAAATAAAGAGATACTTCTGGAAAACGTACAGAAGTTTAACACAGTACTGTCCATGAATTGAGTTCGATATCAGTTTACATCACTTTCAAGGATCAATTTATTTGTTTTGAAATGTCAAATGTGGTTTTTGTTTCTTTTAAAGGTCACATTAACAAAATCTAGAATAATTTCAACATAATTCCAATGAACTTTTGGTTCTAAGACATCTTGAAAAGTAAGTTCACCCCCACAAAAAAAATATATTCCATATTAAATGCCAAGTCTGTACTTCTTCCTGCAGTGCAATATTGTCCAAATAATGCTTCAGAGGGTGTAATCACAGTTTGTTCCAATATTGCTTTTATGCAGACAGGGTGTTTGTAATCAAGTAATCAGCAGAGGTTGGGACACCTGTAGGAATTGTTTGCATCAACTTTCAAGGCTTAATTTACTTACATTGCTGCAGAACAGCTGTACGATGTTAACCCATTACTGTCTTGTTCCCTGAAGAAGGCCTTTTTACTCCCGCTAGGGAGTAATGTGTCCGTCCGTGTGCGTGCGTGCGTGCGTGCATGTGTGTATATGTTAGTGTGTTCATGAACAAGATATCTGGAAAAGTTCTGAACGGATTTGGATGAGAGTTGGTGGGATGATTGCCCTTGGGATAAGGAAGAATTGATTAGTTTTTGGTGAAGCTCAGGATATTATTCCCGATCCAGGCATTTTTTGAAGGATTTTTTACCAATCGGAAGATAGGGCTCCAACTTGACCCACGGCAGGAGTAATGCGCTCTACTGAGTGGCGACCTAGTTTTACATTATAACTGTGCAATTTATATTACTTTCCCGTTTTTGCTAACCTAAACTTTTATTTAACCTTGAGCAGTTTACTGCTCACCTTTGTACCATTTCAGGTTATTCACTGTACTTGAATTGCTTAAATTTCAAAAAAAAGTGGAAAATTGAGGTGTTCCAAAACTTGACGGGTTGTGTATATACAGTATATAACTATGTATATAACTATGTATATAACTATATCTATATATATATATATATATATATATATATATATATATATATATATATATATATATATATATATATATATATATATATATATATATATATACATACATATATACATATATACATATATACATATATATATACATATATATATACATATATATATATATATATATATATATACACACACAGACTTGGCATTTAATATGGAATATTTTTTTTGTGGGGGTGAACTTACTTTTCAAGATGTCTTGGAACCAAAAGTTCATTGGAATTATGTTGAAATTATTCTAGATTTTGTTAATGTGACCTTTAAAAGAAACAAAAACCACATTTGACATTTCGAAACAAATAAATTGATCCTTGAAAGTGATGTAAACTGATATCGAACTCAATTCATGGACAGTAGTGTTAAACTTCTGTACGTTTTCCAGAAGTATCTCTATTTTGCACATTAGCCAATTTTTTTTTTTACAAAAACAAAAGCTAAATTACGACTGGGATTACGGACAGTAAATTTACACTTCAGTACTTCGTGTAACCCCCACGAGCATTCAGGAGAGCACGTACACGTTGAGGCATGCTGTTCACGAGATTTGCCAAGGTTTGGACAGGAATCGCTTGCCATGCAGTGACAATAGCCTGCTGCAATTCATGCACAGAGGTCGGCTGCTGGTCCAAGTGGTCGATTTGATGCGTTAATTCTGCCCACAAGTTCTCTATCGGATTCATATCCGGGGACATGGCAGGCCACTCCATATGCTCTACACCACGGTCAGCAAGAAAGTGTTGGATCATGCGAGCACGATGAGGCCGTGCATTGTCATCTTGGAAGACAAAGTTTCCTCGAAAGGCTGCACGAGCAAATGGAAGCAATGTTTCTTCCAGAATGGCCCTGTACTTGAACTGGTTCAGGTTTCCATTCAGAACAACCAGGTCAGTTTTGCACCCCTGCATGAAAAGCAGCCCAAACCGTCACCCCACTACCTCCAGCTTGGACTCTTGGCACTATACAATCTTTGTTGAAGGCTTCATGCACTTGTCTGCGCACTCGGACGCGGCAATCTTGACGATAGACCAGAAATCTAGACTCGTCACTGAAGATCACGTGATTCCAGTGTCCTGGCTGCCATTGACGGTGCTCTCTGGCCCACTGCAATCGGCGCTGGCGGTGTTGTCTGGTCAGGCGTGGCTTTCTCAGGGGACGCCTGGCGCGATAGCCTGCTTGAACCAGTCGTTGGTTGACTAGCCTTCTGGATACAGGCACATTTGTCAGTTGCTGCCACTCAGCCCCAAGCCAATTAGCTGACTTGGTACGGCCATTGCGGACTAACCGGTGAAACTGGCAATCATCCCTCCTTGTGGTTCTGCGGGGACGTCCTGGCCTCGGTATTGGAGTAGGGACACCCCTCTAGGCATTTCGTTTCAGGATCTTTGACACCTGCCCTTGAGTGATGCCATACTGCCGAGCAATAGCACGCCGTTTCATGCTGTAATTTCGTGAAGCCACCACTCCATGACAAACAGCATTGTCGAGTTGACGGACCATCTCCAGAGGAAGCGGCAATAACTTTTGGAGACGTGCAGCAGTTGTTTTCCACTAATACAGAACGCAACAACCCTTGTATACCCGACTGTGAAGCCAATCATCAAATGCACCTGTCCGTACATTTTGCCACGCCACCTGTGATATAATCCTGTTGTTGACTTCTTGCTGCGACAGACAATCAGTGACATGGTTCTTTTAACAAATAAATCACCAAAGTGTAAAAGAAACTCACCAGATTGATATACTGAGTTAAGAGAGTAAACCCAAATCAAGAAAAAAAAGATATATATATATATATATACACACAGTCATGTGAAAAAGTAAGTACACCCAATGTAAAATTTTGACTTTTTCAACATATTTGAACATGCAGCTATTTGATCTTCATTTCAACAATATTTAAAGATAAAGGTGATATAATATAACAAATATCATGAAACATTTACATTTTGTAGTCCATTGTATAATTTAAATAAATATAAATGCAAATTTCACATGTGGAAAAAGTAAGTACACCCCTACATTTATCACTACTTCAAATACCTAAAATTAGAATCAGGTGCACGAGTTCAGGTACAAATGATTAGAACATCGTTAGAGAGGATCTTGGAGGAACCTGTCTTATTTAAACCTCAGACATTTTGTTTGGTTTGCTCTTTGTTGTTGAAGTGTGCGGCGTCACCATGCCTCGATCAAAAGAGCTCTCTGAGGCCTTCAGAAAGAAGGTTATAGATGCCTACGAGTCTGGGAAGGGATTTAAAAAGATCTCCAAACAATTTGAAATGAATCAATCGACTGTCCGGAAGATCATCTACAAGTGGAGAAGATTCCAAACAACTGCCAACTTGTTCAGTCCAGGCCGCCCCAGCAAGTTCAGCCCGAGAGCACACAGCAAGATGCTGAAAGAAGTCTCTAATAACCCCAGAATGTCATCACGGGACCTACAGGTAGCTCTTGCCACTGTTGATGTCAAAGTGCACGAGTCTTCCATTACAAGGAGGCTGCACAAATTTGATCTACATGGGAGGTGTGCCAGGAGGAAACCTTTGCTGTCCAGAAAGAACATCAGGGCAAGACAAAAGTTTGCCAATGAACACCAAGGCAAAGACCAGCACTTCTGGAACAATGTGCTCTGGACAGATGAGTCAAAGGTAGTGCTATTTGGTCACAGTCCCAGAAGACATGTTTGGCGAAAACCAAAGACAGCATTTGACCACAAGAACCTGATACCAACTGTAAAGCATGGTGGTGGAAATATTATGGTTTGGGGGCAGCTTTGCTGCATCAAGGCCTGGGCAGCTCACCATCATAGAATCCACTATGAATTCTTCATTGCACCAGAGGGTGCTTGAGGATAATGTGAGGCCATCTGTCGGAGACTTGAAGCTCAACCGAAGGTGGACCTTGCAACATGACAATGACCCTAAACATACCAGTAAATCCACCAAGGAATGGCTGAAAAGAAAGAAATGGAGGGTTCTGGAATGGCCCAGTCAAAGCCCGGATCTAAATCCCATCGAGATGTTGTAGGAGGATTTGAAACGAGCTGTGCATGCAAGAAACCCCTCAAACATCACACAGCAGAAAGAATTCTGCATGGAGGAGTGGGCAAAAATTTCTCCCAGTCAATGTCAGAGACTGGTAGACAGTTATAAGAAACGCCTACTTGAGGTTGTTTCTGCCAAAGGGGGCAATACCACCTATTAGAGCCAAGGGTGTACTAACTTTTTCCACATGTGAAATTTGCATTTATGTTTATTTAAATTATGCAATGGACTACAAAATGTAAATGTTTCATGATATTTGTTATATTATATCACCTTTATCTATCAATATTGTTGAAATGAAGATGAAATAGCTGTCTGTTGAAATATGTTGAAAAAGTCTAAACTTTACATAGGGTGTACTTACTTTTTCACGTGACTGTATATACATTATACATACATACATAAATATATAAATATACATTTCCATAATGTATTTACTAACAATGATCTCCCTGTTGTTTGAAGTGTACCCCAAGTGCCATAAGCTAACCTAGAATTAATAAAATCAGACTACTCAAATGCCCTCACAGTGACATCATGCTGAGCAATTGTGAAGAATATAATATGATGTCGCATGTGCTCATGCACTGCAGCAGTAACCAACCTGTCTCCAAAAGCACGTTTCCAAAAATCTGCAGCATCTGCTTTCGTGATGCGGAATGCATCACCCTGATAGAGTCCCCCGGGGAAGATGGCCTTCAGCTCACTTAACATGTGGCTGAAAATCAGCGAGAGCTTGGTCAGGTGACGCCTTCATGCGGAAAAGAAAACAGGCAATGGAAAACAAAGCAAAAAATAATAATAATAACGATTTATACAAAAACAAAATTGCACCTTGGAAAAGTGACAATGTACACACATTTTAGGAATTGTAGATATTGCTAATCAAATTAAAAAACAAATACTGCATTAAAGTCATCAGGAGGAACCTGGATAGGATTTGTTTTGCAGCTGCTACCCCTCTACCCTCAAACCAATCCGAATGCACCTAAGTGAGCCTTACAAAAAAAACATCTGCATGAGTTTACAACTCCGTAGTAACTTTATAAAACCCAAAAAAAAAAAAATTTTTTAGAGGAAGAGATAAACTTAGCACACATGCGTGAAACAGTAAGTCACGTGAAAAAGTAAGTACACCCCATGTAAAGTTTTGACTTTTTCAACATATTTCAACATACAGCTATTTGATCTTCATTTCAACAATATTGGTAGATAAAGGTGATATAATATAACAAATATCATGAAACATTTACATTTTGTAGTCCATTGTATAATTTTAAAAAAAAATTTTTTTTTTTTTTTTTGGATACTGAATCGAGGCTCGTGAAAGCTAACATTTACTTCACAAACAAATCAACCAGACAAACAAAATATATATAAAGAGGAAGCGGAAAACAAGATGGGGAGAGAAGGGGAAGCACACAAACTGACCGTGGTCAGTGCTACCCCTCTACTAATTTGCACCTGACATCGTAATTTAAATTATACAATGAACACAACATTTGAGAGCAGGGAGATGTGTGGAAGGGAGAGGGCTTGGGGGGAGGAGGCGTGGGAAGGGGGGGGGGGGGGGAGGGAAAAGTATCAAACACAAGGACACCAAGGACTTCCAGGACAGAAGTTGGTATTTCAAAAAAGTGGAATTGGGGTGAAATTGGGGTGAAATTAGCGGGGGTAGAAAAGATCAAGGTTTTGGATGGGGGAAGATAAGAGATGGTGGTGAACAGCTGTTTTAAAGACCTGGAGGGAGGAGTGGGATTTAAGAGAGTGAGGGAGTTTGTTCCAGAGGTGGGAGAAAAGAGGAATGAAGGAGTGAAGGTGAGCAGAGAGTCTTGATTTTGGCAGTTTGACCATAAGAGGGTTGCAGGCAGATATTGTGCGACCTGTAGGAATATTTGCGGGACAGAGCCCAGAGAGAGCTGGGGGGGCAAGGCCAGAGAGGAGTCGGTAGAAGACGGAAAGACCACCAACCTGCCTGCAGTGAGTGAGTGAGAGGCCCTTGGAGTTAGCTTCATCGCGGGAGATTCCAATGATTCTGAATGCTTTGGTTTCAACAGCGTGAAGACGAGCTAGATGTGAGGCAGGAGCACCAGCCCAGAGGGGAGAGCAGTATTCCATTGAGCTGCGGATGAAAGCCTTGTATGTGGTGAGGAGCTCAGGTGTGCCAAGGAAGGACTTCGCACGATGGAGGATGCCCAGTCGGCGACTGGCTTTGGAGGCCAGATTTGAAATGTGGTTTTCCCAGGAAAGATCATGGCAGATAGTGAGACCCAAAAGCTTGAGTGACAGAATTTCTTGGAGAGGATTGTTGAGAAAGTAGATGGGAGGGTTGTCCAGTCGATCTTTTCGGAGAGACTTACTTACATGAAACATGAAAGTAGATGGGAGGGTTGGGGTGTACTTACTTTTTCACATGACTGTATGTCACAATTAACGAGAACATGGCCTTGCAACATTTTGATTTGTTAATCAAGGTATGGAACCACCACGGTTCCCGAAAAAGGCCAACCCCCACTTTGCAGGGAAAAATGGCCTCTAAAGGTGGTTATAATCAAGGTATGGAAGCAAGGGCTCGAGGTAAGGTACAGCAAGGGCTGGCTGTATGGAGCACATTACTGGCGCTTTCTCCACTGACAATATGGAGTCGCACCATAACTGGTATATAACCGAAATATTTTCAATCACAAGTGTATGGACGCTTGCTGCGTTGCTTTGATGCCGCAACAAGCGCGAAAACAGGTCAGTAACTGTGGGTTTCCATGCACTTGTGACTATCTGAAATAATATATTTTTGATAGGCACTGTGGGATGGCACTTCCGGAGCTTCGCAGACAGTAAGGACATTGTGGTGGTGAGATTATGGCATTCGTCTTAGGTCAGAGCATTAATTATATAATATACAAATATATAAATATCCATACATAATAATAATAATAATAAATAATAATGCATTTATTTTATATAGCGCTTTTCAGGAAGCCCAAAGACGCTTTGACAGAGTGCAAAACATAATGCATAGCAAAACATAAAAACAATTTCAAAAAAGAAGAATCAATAGGGAAATATTCAAAGCACAAAGGAGGGAGAAGGAGAGGAGATAGTCAGGGGTTAGATGCTGTGGGTTAAATGTTGAATGCAGTGTTGAACAGGTGGGTCTTGAGTGATGTTTTGAATGTGGTGAGTGAGGAGGAGTCTCTGATGGTGTGAGGTAGTGAGTTCCAGAGGGTGGGAGCAGCGATGGAGAAGGCCCTGTCCCCCCAGGATCTAAATAATAACTCTTGTAAATATCCCATCATTTAATAAGGTCGCACCCATAGCTAGTCCATAAGCAACACGTAGGACACCATAGGACTTTCAGTTATTTCCTTAGTCTGTGTTTAGTTAAGGCTGTGTTCCCAATAGTTGAATCTGCGTTGCATTAATTAAATAAGATAGGCCCCATTCCGTCCATTTTGCCAGTCCCTCTCTCCAAATTGTATTACGCGCCTCTGCCAGCCGCAGCCGCCTCAGCGTTCGCTCCAAACGCCATTACGCACGCGGTCAAGTTTGGAGAAGAAGGGGGCGGAGTGCCAAGAACGAGGCATGGCCCTGTCAACGTTCCGTCAAGGGCGGAGCCGGTGAGCCCTCGCTACCCAATCAGGGCTGAGGTGAGCTCACTGGTGGGCGTGGTTTGAGAGTGCACGGCTTGATTTCTAAGCGGACGATATAAGCACAAGCACGGCACCTTTTCAGAGAGAGGAGGAGAGAGAGAGGAGAGGGAGAAGAGAGACTGCGGACTGCGCGAGGAGACCGATTGGTAACGGAACGGAGCGAGAGAAAGCGCCATCATGGAACTGCGCGAGGGTACCCTCTGATACGAACATTGAGAGAGAGAGAGAGAGAGAGAGAGAGAGTTGGCACACATATTACGTACGCCGCATCCCAGTCCCCCGATATATCTATGAGGTCCGGTCGCGCGCCAACGACACACAAAGCTGCCTGCCATTCTTCACCGCGGACCCGGAGCCTGGAACCATCTGCTTGGACCTTCTCCTCCTACCACTACCATCCCGTGTGAGCCTGTCTGTTTGTCCTGGGGTTGTAAGTAAGACTGTTTCGATAAGCTTGCCCTGTGTCCTTTTGCTCTTGTATATTCCTTTCGTTTCCTCTTTGGGTTTTTGTATATAATTAATAAACCCACTCTTTGTTCTTCTTATTTTCTGGGTTTCCTCTTATTCGATCGTTTGCGTCCTTTCTTTCAATTGAGTACCTGTGGCACGATAGTAACCGCTCAGGATCGGGTTTAGTGTTTGTTAACGGCCCGAGTTGCGGCTCGCTTCGCTCGGCGTATCCATTAACGCTGAGGCTCGCGTGGGAGTTATCTCCTCGCTTACGGCCAGTGGTAGTACTTAGGTAATAAGACTAATTGGGCTTACAACCCTACTTACCACCGACCGGAAGTGACGTCATAGCTTCCAGGGTTGGGGGACGGCCAGCTTACAAGACAAGGGGACAAACCCCCCCTTGATAAGGGGAGAGCCGACCCCCGAATCCGCAACAATATATATATACACATACATACATATATATATACACACACATGTATACATATATATATACACTACCGGTCAAAAGTTTGAGAACACCTCAATTTTTCCAGTTTTTATTGAAATTTATGCAGTTTAATGTCCAGTGGATAACCTGAAATGGTACAAAGGTAAGCAGTAAACTGCTCGAGGTTAAAAAAAAAAGTTTAGGTGAGCAAAAACGGGAAAATAATGTAAATTGCAGTTATATTGTAAAAAAAAAAGGCCTTCTTCAGGGAAAAAGTAATGGGTTAACAACTTACAGCTGTTCTGCAGCAATGTAAGTAAATTAAGCCTTGAAAGTTGATGCAAACAATTCCTACAGGTGTCCAAACCTCTGCTGATTCCTTGATTACAAACCCCGTCTGTATAAAAGCAGTATTGGAACAGACTGTTATTACACCCTCTGAAGCATTATTTGGACAATGTTGCACGGCAGGAAGTAGTATATTGGAAACTGGAGGAAACTGGCAGGAAGAGGTCTGGCAGACCCAAAGCCACAACAGAATCAGAAGACAAGTTTCTGAGAGTCAACAGCTTGCGTGATAGGCGGCTCACAGGACAACAGCTTCAAGCACAGTTTAACACTGGTCGAAGTAAGCAAGTCTCAGTTTCAACTGTGAAGAGAAGACTTCGAGCTGCAGGTTTGACAGATCGAGTGGCAGGAAGAAAGCCATTGCTAAGATGGCAAAATAAGAAAAAGAGGCTTGCCTGGGCCATGAAGCACCACCAGTGGACTACTGAAGACTGGAAGAAGGTCTTATGGACCGATGAATCAAAATTTGAAATATTTGGTTCATCACGCAGGGTTTTTGTACGCCGTCAAGTGGAAGAAAGGATGGTTCCTCAGTATGTGACACCAACTGTCAAACATGGCGGAGGAAGCGTGATGGTCTAGGGCTCTTTTGCTGGATCCAGAGTCGGCGACTTGCACAGAGTGACTGGCACCCTGAACCAAAAGGGCTCCCACAGCATTTTGCAACGCCATGCAATACCCTCTGGTATACGCCTAGTTGGTCAGGGGTTCATCCTACAGCAAGATAATGACCGTAAACACACCTCCAGGCTATGTCAAAACTACCTTCGAGGAAAAGAACAAGACGGTAGGCTTCAAATCATGGAATGGCCAGCACAGTCTCCAGACTTAAACCCCATCGAGCTGGTTTGGGATGAACTGCACAGAAGGGTGAAAGCAAAGCAACCTACAAGTGCAACACATTTGTGGGAACTTCTGCAACAGTGTTGAGAAGAACTTCCCGAACAATATTTGATTTCCATTGTAGAAAGAATGCCACGAGTATGTTCGGCAGTTATATCTGCAAAAGGTGGCTACTTTGCTGAGTCAAAAATTTAAATTAAATTTGGTTAAACAAAACGATTCTATTTCTTTTTTTATCTCCAATTGTTTATTTGTTCTATGCTTAATTTCAGAGTACATTGAGACATTAAGCTGCATAAATTTCAATGAAAACTGTAAAAATTGAGGTGTTCTAAAACTTTTGACCGGTAATGTGTGTGTGTATGTATATATAATTCTATATATACACAAAGAATTAAGTTAAGCACCCCTACACAACGAATTAAGGTAAGCACCCCCTAATATATATTCTTTGTGTATATGTATACATTGGCATATATTCTAAGGTATGTGAGATCAAATAATGATTGGTATGACATTAGCAATTATCCATTGATGAAATTGAGTGATCAAAGTGAAAAAAAGTGATTGGTTGAGTCAGTGATCCGATCACGTGGGTCCTACACACGTTATTGACGCAAAGATCGCTAGAGGTCTTCTCAGAACAATGACTGTACGTTAGAAAACATAAACGTCATCCACACTGTCCGTGATGGACCTATAGCTCCATACTTAAATTGAGGTGAAAATATGCCTAAAATTCCCAAAAAATTTCACCTTAAATTATTCAGAATAAAATATTGAAAACGGCATGATTGTTATGTTTTTATGTGACCATAATATCACTTCTCCAGAAAATATAGCAATATCATGGGTATATTACACTGTTTTGACGACAACAAACTTGTAATGTGCGAGGTTGTAAAAAAACGGGGGGGGGTGCTTAACTTAATTCTTTGTGTATATATATAACAATTGAAGTTGAAAAACTTTTGTACCCGAGTTGCTGTGTTGTCATGATTTAAACCAATCATAATACAAACAATTACTTTGCACAAATTTATTTGTAGTGTTTGTGATATTACATTTTTATAAGCAATTTAGGTTGAAGATTCAGATGAAAGAAAGAAAAAAAAAAAAAAAAAAAAAAAACCCCCCCAAGCACATACATACGGGAGGGGTAGGTGCAGACAGGAAGTTTGGGACGATTACACCTCACCACAACAAAATATAAAACCCCTCACCACTACATAATTAAAAACACCTCACCACCACGAAATACTGCCAACTCTCTGACGCACCTCTCTTTGCATGTCTCCCTTCAAAGGCTTCCGCGCACGCTCTTTATAGCGCCTCAGGCAATCAAGCCGCTGGTGTCCAGGACACGCCCATCGGTGAGCTCACCTCGGCCCTGGTTGGTCGCGCGACCTCCCGACCCCGCCCTAAGAGGAGGCGTTGGCAAGGCCACGCCTTGTTCCCGGCGCTGGGCCGACTCCTCCCACCTTCGGCTCCGAGATCACCTCGTGGCTAATGGAGTCTTGGGGTGAAATCAACAACCCACAGCTGTAGCAAACCTGACAAACTGCCCAGTGCAGTTGGCAATTGGGGCTTGGAGGGGATGTAGTTGGCAATTGACTATAAGGGAATGTGAACGGAATCTACTCTTATTTCACCTGGTGCAATGGAGCGTCATCAAAATGGAAGACAAGGCCTTACCCGAATACACATAATAAGGAAATAAACTACTGAACAGGGATATTATGGTGTCCTTCATGTATGCTTTATGGAACTAACTACGGGAATGCCCTTTGACCTTTATACAACACTGGAGTAATGAGGGCGATATTTTAACAACAATTTACACAATAACAAAAAAAAAAAAACCATTCTCATATCCACAACAATATACATATATATATATATATATATATATATATATATATATATATATATATATATATATATATATATATATATATATTGTTGCGAATATGGAATTTGGCCTCCATATCCGCTTGTAAATATTCCCCTATTTTCTCCAATACTCCCCAACTTTCCCCAATCCCCCATTCCCTAGTCCCATTGCATGTAAATAACAATCAGTAGAGCCGACCTTCCCCTTATTCCCCCATTAAATGTCGTGCCCAGGTCCACCGCACCACACGTAGACAACTTTCGGACATCTTCCTAGTTATTCTTATTCTATGTCAGTTAAGGCCTCGTTTCCATTAATTATGACTCTTCGTTGCACCAGAATGTGATTATATGGCATCAGTAGTGAGTTTAGGACCTTTCCCATACCTCCTCCCATCTTCTTCCCCAAACAACAACAATAACAACAACTACAACAACAATTACAACTACAACTACGACTACAACAACAGAGGGGCGGGGAGTGTGCGTCCTCACACCGGCTCGGTTACCCGCCATGACCATGCGCTCCACGGCGTTACCCCGAAGGGGCTGGCTGTCAGCTCCTCGTCAGGGGCGGAGCCAGTAACCCCCCCACGCACCCAATGAGAAGCAACGTGCCGATTCCATCTGGGGCGGAGCTAACGAGCCGAGGGCGTGTCACTCCCCGCCGGATATACGCGGCCCCGCGCCGGATGTGACGTGAGATGCGCCCCCAGCTTGGAGTCACGAGTAACCTTTGAGGCTGAAGAGAGATGCGCCTCAGCTTGGAGAGAGAAGCCACCGCCACCCCCAGCGCGACGATACCTCCCCGCATCTTTGGACCGGACCGGACCGTACTGTACCCTGCTTTGAGCCAAGAGTGCACCTTGAGCCATCGCTATCTGCCTTTCCTTGCCATCAACCCCCGTGTGAGTCAGCCTTGTCCCGTTTACCTGTCGTCTGTCCGGGGTTAATGTAAGAGTGTGTCTAAGTGCCTGTCTTCCTGTAATATACCTCTAGCCCCTGTAATCTGACCTTTCCGTACGAATATAATCTCCTCCGGAGGTCTTGAGAATTGAAACATTGGTGTCGTATTGTGTTATTGTAATCCAGCCGGGTGTCTTCTTTTTCTTATTGAGCCAGCATCGCGCGACTAGTCAACGTTCGGGCACAATCGGGTAACTTGTGCAGACGTGGTCATACCATAAAACCGCTCGGTAAATAACATCCAAGCCACGTCTGTAACAATATATATACATATATATATATATATATATATACAGTGGAACCTCGACTTACGAGTGCCCCAACTTACGAGTTTTTCGAGATACGAGCCGTCACTCTGGCAGTTTATTGCTTTGAGATGCGAGCCGAGATCCGAGTTACGAGCTTTCGCCACCCGGTCACGTGGTTATCTTGCCGTGCACGTACAGTATCTCTGTCGTAGTATAGCGCTGCATTTTAGTTTTCGCATTTCGGTTATTTTGAGTTTATGCCGCCAGGTGGGCTCCGGTCACGTGGTTATCTTGCCGTGCACGTACAGTATCTCTGTCGTATAGCGCTAATGATAT
>NC_136267.1:141848783-141931913 GCF_964187855.1 Myxine glutinosa
CTTGGTCACCTCTCTTACCAAGGCCCGTCTCCCCCGATTGCTCAGTTTGGCCGGGCGGCCAGCTCTAGGAAGAGTCCTGGTTGTTCAAAACTTCTTCCATTTAAGAATTATGGAGGCCACTGTGCTCTTGGGAACCTTCAATGCAGCAGAATGTTTTTTTGTAGGCTTCCCCAGATCTGTGCCTCGACACAATCCTGTCTCTGAGCTCTGTGGGCAGTTCCTTCGACCTCATGGTTTGGTTTTTGCACTGATATACATGGTCAGCTGTGAGACCTTATATAGACAGGTGTGTGCCTTTCCAAAATATGTCCAATCAATTGAATTTACCACAGGTGGACTCCAATCAAGGTGTAGAAACATCTCAAAGATAATCAAGAGAAATGGGAGGCACCTGAGCTAAATTTCAAGTGTCATCGCAAAGGGTATGAATACTTATGTCAGTGATATTTCAGTTTTTTTTCTTTTTAATAAATTTGCAAAACTTTCTAAAATCCTGTTTTCTCTTTGTCATTATGGGGTATTGAGTGTAGATTGATGAGGGAAAAAATGAATTTAAACGATTTCAGCATAAGGCTGCAACATAACCAAATGTTAATTTGGAATGGTTGATCAGAGTAGTGATGGCAATGTACAAAAGAGCGCGCACAGCTGCAAGGACGAAGGACGGGAACAGTGGTGAGTTTGAGGTGAAGGTGGGAGTGCATCAGGGGTCGGTACTAAGTCCACTACTATTTGTAGCTGTGATGGAGGTGCTGGCTCATAACGTAAAGGAGGGTTTACCGCGGGAGTTGTTGTATGCAGATGATCTGGTGTTGATCGCAGAAAGTATGGATGGGCTGAAGGAGAAGATGAACAAGTGGAAGGAATGTATGGAGACAAAAGGTCTGAAGGTGAATATCGGAAAAACGAAGGTGATGGCAAGTGGTAAAGCATGTGGTGAGGTGGAAAGAACTGGGAAGTGGCCGTGTGCTGTGTGCAGGAAGGGTGTCGGAGTGAATTCCATTCAATGTACAATGTGCGCTGAGTGGGTTCATCAAAAATGTAGTGGTTTGAGAGGGTCATTAACCAGTGTGGCAGCTACATTCAAGTGTAAGGTGTGCACAGAGGGAGCTGCAGATGGAGGAAATGTTGAGTTGGACCTTGGAGATGGCGTGAAGCTGGAAGGTGTGAAAACATTTTGTTACCTTGGAGACATGCTGAATGGAGAAGGTGGATCAGACTCGGCAACGGTTGCTCGAGTGAGATGTGCATGGAAGAAGTTTTGGGAACTGAGTGGCGTGCTGACGAGAAGGGGAGTGTCATTGAAGCTGAAGGGAAAGGTGTATGCTGCATGTGTGAGAAGTGTTATGATTTATGGGAGTGAGACATGGGTAATGAACGTAGAGCAGCAACGAAGGCTGGAAAGGGTGGAAATGCGAATGGTTCGGTGAATGTGTGGAGTATCGTTGAGAGAGAGGAAGACAAATGATGAATTGCGAAAGATGATGGGAATAGAGCCTGTGGTGGATGCTGTGAAGAGAAACAGGTTGAGATGGTTTGGTCATGTGTTGAGGAAGGATGAAAGTGACTGGTTGAAAAGAGTGATGGAAATGAATGTAGAAGGAAGTAGAGGACGGGGAAGACCGAGAAAGACTTGGCTAAAGATGGTCGAAGAAGAAATGCGGGCAAGGTGGTTGACAAGGGGAGATGCAGAAAATAGGGCAAAATGGAGAACATTGTCATGGGGACCGCAAGGCTAACCCCCGCTCTTGCAGGGAAAATGGCCATAAAATGCCTGTTGTTGTGTTGTTGTATAACCAAATGTGAAAAAGGTGAAGGGGTCTGAATACTTTTGAATGCACTGTAAGCAGTTCCTTCTTTTCTCCACACTTTCCCCCTTTCCATCACTTTGGTAAAGGTTTATCTTGGTCTGATCTGTCCATAAAACTTTTTTTGCAGAACTCATAAGCTCACCTCTGTACTTCTTTGCAGATTATAATCTGGCCTTTCTATTTTTGATGCTGAAGAGAGGTTTGCATCTTGCAGTGTAGCCTTTGTAATTCTGCTGTCAAAGTTTTCGGTGAATGTTAGATTGTGATACTTTCACCCATGCACTCTGAATGTTGTTGGTGATATCACTGACAGTTGTTTCAGTGTTTTTCTTCACAGCTTCACAGCTTAACAGATTTTTCTGTCATCAACTGCAGTTGATTTCCTTGGCTGACCTGACCAGTGTATATTGCTCAGTATTTGTATTTAGTGTCTTTGTCTCTGACCAGTGTCTTTGTTTCTTTTTCAAGATATTCCAAATTGTTGTATTTGCTATGTGCAATTTTTTTTACGATGGCTCTGATCGAATTCTTCTGTTCTTTCAGCTTCAAAATAGCTTGCGTTTCCTTCATAGACAGTTCTCTGGTCTTCATGTTGGTTTATGCCTGCTGACTTCAAAGGTAGACTCGCAAGGCAAAAGCAAAGGCTAAAACCAGGACTAAACATTCACACCAACTTTATGTGTGATCAATCAATGCAATAAGAAACACCGGTCAGTCATCCGCTCCAATACTGATGCGTACTTAAAATGGGGGGACTGAACATAAAAAGTGCTTTTGTTCGACAGTGGTAAAACACATGCATAGAAATACAAAGAAATAAAAGCTGATCTTCTGTATGCTTGCCGAATATTCATCTTTTGATCTCAATTCCAAATTTCGTGAATATATAGCAATAATAACAAATTTGACTTCACTGTTGCAATACTTATGGAGGGCAGTGTGTGTATGTGTGTGTGTGTGTGTGTATATATATGTCTGAAAATCGGACAAAAAACCAGGGCTGAGCCAATCTCCACCAAATTTTCCATGTGTGCTGGTAGTACCCAAGCTCAAGTCATAGGCAAAAAATGCCCCTCCCCCTGCGAGGGGGGAACATGACTGTCACAGTGCAAGCGGTTTACTGACCCATGCTGCAGACACAGCAGGCCACTCCACAAAATACATTTGCCCCACCTGCCCCACTACACTCTCCCCCTCTCTCCCCCTCTCTCCCCCCCCCCCCCCCCCCACCCCCACCCCCCTTACAGGCTGCTCCCACAGGGAGAGGGTGTTTGTAGCAAATAAAACAAGAGGAAAACAAATAAACAACATTGAGAGCTCTTACAGTTTTACAAGGATTCTTTATGAATGATAATGCTTTTGGGACACCAGATTCTCAGCAGGAAGCTTAGTGGAATACAACCTTCCAGCGAGAAAGTGGAATAAACAGATATATGCCTGTGTGCATTGAAGAGAATCAGCCAACCACGTGCTGTAAAGACTTTGGATGTTTAGTAAGTTTGCATCGTTATGATGCCAGCAAGAGGATATTCAGGAAGACCACCCAGACATTTTGATTGTGGTTTAAAGCTTCTCTCTGATCATTATCTGGAGTCGTAGAAGCATCAGATATGGGGTTGATGACATCACCTATCGATTTTATTTTTACAAATAGCATTTCACAATATTACGGTAGTTGCAATAAAAAATGCAAAGCATTCGCTTCTGAGCACTTAGGTCAAGAAACAGCAATCTCAGGTTCAAATTCCATATGCTGGCTGAGCTGCACAACATTTTCCCATCGTCTCCGAATTCACAAAAAAGTTTAAAGATACCTTATAATGTTCTTGTCCGTTTTATATATTATAACATACACACAGTGGACCAATAAGCCCACGAGTGCAGAAAAACGTTATTTTAAATAAATTTTGAAATCACAAAAATAACGAGAATGACACTTGGTAAAGCGCATACCTCCGCTAGGCTGAACAGTACGTTTTGTATCCCACTGATAGGTCGGATATGGATTCGGACCTGAAACAAAATCTAATCGCTTATTCTTGTCACTTTACCAACTCATCCACCAACTTTAGTCAAAGCTCAATTTTTTTAAAATATGTTATATAAATCGCTTGTTTCCCGATCTCACAATGGTGAAGAATAACTTGAAAAATTAAATAATTCTCGTATCTGAATCCATATTCAGATCTTCACCAAAATTGAATGGATTCGTCCTTGTCACACACACAACCTCTCTGCCAAATTTCGTCCGAATCCGTCCACAACTTTTTGAGATATCTTGTTCACAGACAAACAGACAGGGATGAAAACATAAAGTCCACCCACTTTCGGTGGCGGAGGTAAAAAAAATACTTGTTTAGTTCAAATTGCGAGAGGAAATAAAGATAACCACACTCTAAAGGTAAAGAATAAATTTCACTATTTATAAAATAAATTCACTAAATTCACTTTCACTAAAGAATAAATAAAGATAACACACTAAAAAGAATAAAGATAAAGGGGACCAAAAAAACAACAATAACCACGGTCCCCGAAAAAGGCCAACCCCCGCTTGCGGGGAAAAATGGCCTCTAAAGGTGGTTATTATTTTATATATTTCACTCTATATTTATCAAGAAAAAGTACTTGAGCAAGAAAATAAAATTTTAAACCGTGCAAAATATAAAAAAACCACCGTTTAGAGGCCATTTTTCCCCGCAAAGCGGGGGTTGGCCTTTTCGGGGACCGTGGTAGTTGTTGTTTTTTGGTTCCCTTTTTGAAGCAATGTTTTACGGCCGGATGCCCTTCCTGACGCCAACCCTTTTTGCCGCCTTCAACGACAAACAGGGAATTACCAGTGAACTGGTACTCAATTAGCCGACCTCGGAAGGATGACAGGCTGAGTCAACCCCCCTGGCGTTAATTCGGCGATCGACCGAGATTCGAACCCAGGATCCTAGGATCCTAAGCCGGCACCCTAGCCGCTAGCCCAACACCAGGGAAAACCGTGCAAAATATAACAGATGAAAATGTATTTTTTAAAAAGTCAAAATCTCAGATGATCTCGGAGGGAGATCTCGCGAGATCTTGTGGGCGACGTCACGGTTTTTTGAAGCTGAACACGGTCTCCACGTTTTGAAGTTAAGTCATTGTTCACAATTGTATTTTTGTCGAAACTGTATTTATCTTTCGGTGCATGTACCTTTAGTGTGTCCCTAGGAAGATTCTCTGTGTTAATCTTTCATAAATTAATCGTTTCTGTTTGCCTGGCATGTGCGGCCTTGTAGCCTAAGGCTTCCCCAGTCCCCCGTCGAAGTTTGTTCACTTAAGTTTCTTCCTTCGCTGTTTTTTATTTGGTTCTTAGATTTTTCCCTTCTCCCCCGAACTTCCCCAAACATCTACTCTTTGCTTAACGTTTTAACCCCCCTCCCCACCCCCCATTAAAAAAACAAAAAAAAAACAACAACATTTACTTCACTTTCTCCACGTGTCTCATCGTGTGCTTCTCAACGTGTGTGCTTTTGTCTCATCGTGTGCTTCTGTCCACGTGCGCTGTGTTGCCCCGCCCCCATTATCTCCTTGCCTTCCAACTTTTGCCCTGTTCAAGTGATTCGTGGTTGTCCCTCTAGTCGAGGCCCTCTCCCCGTTGGTATTTTTGTGAATAGAAGATTGTTCTTCACGGTTCTGTTGAAATATGTTTAAACTTTCCCCTGCAGTGTTTTATTCAGTGGTATATTACAACACGCTGTTTTTCTTCCTATTTAAAAGGCTACTTTCAATTTCCTCTTCAACTCATTCCACTTCAAAAAAAATTCAATCTCTTATTATAAATCTTTCTCACTACATGCTCTAAATTCTCATTCATTCCACCCCTCCTCCATCGTTCTTAAACGGATCGCTTACTTGAAAATCACAACAAACCCAATTTGTTATAAATGTTCGTCTTTCATTAATCATCCACTTTCTAAACTCCCCCCTTGCCCCTCCCCTCCAAATATTCCCCCTTTCCCCTCCCCTCGTAAACTCCCCCCTTGCCCCACCCCACCCCTTCCCTTCAAATCTCCCCCCCTACCATCCCCCTCCAATTCTCCCCCCTCCCCCCTCCTCCTTAAAGCTGCCTCCTCTCCACTTTGTCTCCCTTCTATCTCATACCTCCACCTCCCCCAACCTTCTACTTTCCTCTGCCCCTCCTCAAACAACCCCTCACTGTACCTCATCCCATCACCATGAAACCTTTCATCCTCCTCATCCTTCCCTTTCTTGTAACTCTTCTGTAATCTCTGACACACTATCAACTGCTCTCCCTACCTCCCCCTCTCATCCTTCATCTGACCCTGCCCCTCCCCTCCCCTCCACCCGATGCTCCTCCTCTCTCCTCATTAACGGTATGGACCTCAAACATCCGGGGCCTTCGCTCAAACCTGATTGATCTCTCCATTCAGGTTGCTTCTGACAATCCAGACTTGATCTGCTTAACAGAAACTTTCCTCCTTCAATATGTCTCTGATTCCTTTATATCTCTTGCTGGTTACTCCCTCCTCCGGTATGATAGACCTGCGCCTCGTCCTGGTGGCGGGGTTGCTATCTTTATCAAAAACTCTCTTCCTCACTCTCCTTGCACTGCACTCTCTCCACACCACCCCCAGGAGTACATCTGGCTACGGCTTCCTCTCCACTCCCACCTTTTGTTCAATGTGTTCTGCACCGTCCTCCAAACAGTGATGACTCCATTTACATTTCGCTGTCTGACAACATGGACCAACTTCTATCAACTCATCAAAACTCTCTTCCTCATATGTGGCGACTTCAACTGTCATCATGCCAGCTGGCTGGGTGTGGGTTCCTCTCTCACCAGCCATGGCACCTCAGCAAAGGACTTCTGCGACTCATTGGGACTGACACAATCTGTCAATTTCCCGACCCGGATCTCAGTCAATGGAGTATCTTCTCTTCTAGACTTGGTTATGACAAACTTCCCTGCAAATGTCTGCTGCTCTTCTTCTGCTCCAATCGGTTCTTCTGATCATGTGCTTGTTAAAGTGGACATCTCTCTGGCCATTCTCAGAGAGCCTCCTCAGTGCCGACGAGTCTGGGATTTCACTCAGGCTGACTGGCACGGTCTGCAAGCAGCCATCAATCATCTGGACTGGTCTCCCATCTCTACTGCCTCTGACATCAATTCTTCCTGGGAATTCTTCCAAAGCAAACTGATCTCTCTCATGCACAGATTTATCCCATCTCATCTTCAGTTGTCTTACCCTTCCTCCCGTCCATGGTACACTGAGTCTTGTGGTGAGGCAGTTTCCCTGAAACAACTTGCCTTTGCCTCTTGGAAGGCAAATCCAACTGAAGGCAATCTCAGTTCCTTCCACCAAGCTCGGAACAAGTGTGTGTCTACCCTCAGGAGTGCCAGGAAGCACTATCTCTCCACACTCAAGATTGAACTCTCAAACCCGTCTCCTTCCTCCAAATCCTGGTGGCATCTAGTCAAATCCGTTTCTGGTGTTTGTTCCCCTTCCATCCCCTCCCTCACCTCAAATGGCTACACAGTTGACACCGCACGTAACAAAGCCGAATGCCTCAACTCTGTGTTTGCCTCAAAGTCTTGTGGCCCAAACCCATCTCTCTCTGTTCCCACCTTACCCAGTCGAACCAAACTGCTCCTGGACTCTGTGTCCTTCTCTCCTGACAAGGTGGAGAAGTTTTTGTCAAACCTCGACTGATTCTGCAACTGGACCACACGGCATCAGCCCACAGCTCCTAAAATCCTGCTCTGCCACTCTATCTCACCCTCTCTCTGTTCAACGTCATCTGCCAGCATCTTGGAAATCAGCAAACATTACCGCTTTACACAAAAAAATGTGCAAAAACAGATCCTTGCAACTACAGACCAATCGGCCTGCTCCCAATCATCAGCAAAGTCATGGAATCCATCATTGCTTCGGATATCAAATCCTTCGTCTTCTCCAATGGTTTGATCTCCGATCATCAATTTGGATTCAGACCAGGTCATTCTACTCTGGACATGTTGCTTCTGCTGTCTCAACAATTGATGGAGATCCTCAATGCCAAACAGGAAATCAGAGCTGTCTCCCTTGACATATCACGTGCCTTCGATACGGTCTGGCACCCAGCTCTGCTCACCAAACTCTCCTCCTATGGTATCCATGGAGATCTCCTCGCATGGCTTGCGGACTTCCTCTCTGGTCGTAGTCAACGTGTGGCCCTGAATGGATTTCTCGCATCTCCCCTTCCTGTTCTGGCTGGAGTTCCCCAAGGTAGTGTTCTGGGCCCTGTGCTATTTCTGGTCTTCATCAATGATCTCTCCGACTCTCTGGAAAATCCTCTCTATCTCTTTGCTGATGACTCCACTCTCTGCCGCTCCATTCCTCATCCCTCAGACCGGCAGTCTGCAGCCTCCTCACTCTCTGCAGACCTGTACAAAATCACAGACTGGGCAAACAAGTGGAACATGTCTTTCAATCCTGACAAATCTCACACTCTTACTATGTCTCTCCGAAAAGACCGACTGGAAAACCCTCCCATCCACTTTCTCAACAATCCTCTCCAAGAAGTTCTGTCGCTCAAGCTTTTGGGTCTCACTATCTGCCATGATCTTTCTTGGGAAAACCACATTTCCAAGCTGGCCTCCAACGCCAGTCGCCGTCTGGGCATCCTCCGTCGTGCGAAGTCCTTCTTTGGCTCACCTGAGCTCCTCACCACATACAAGGCTTTCATCCGCAGCTCAATGGAATACTGTTCCCCCCTCTGGGCTGATGCTCCTGCCTCACACCTAGCTCGGCTTCACGCTGTTGAAACCAAAGCTTTCAGAATCATTGGAATCTCCTGCGATGAAGCTAATGCCGAGGGCCTTTCACTCACTCACCGCAGGCAGGTTGGTGGTCTTTCTGTCTTCTACCGACTCCTCTCCGGCCTTGCTCCCCCAGCTCTCTCTGTGCTCGGTCCCCCAAATATTCCTACAGGTCGCACAAGATCTGCCTGCAACCCTCTCATGGTTAAACTGCCAAAATCAAGACTCTCTGCTCACCTTCACTCCTTCATTCCTCTTTTATCCCGCCTCTGGAACAAACTCCCTCACTCTCTTCAATCCCACTCCACCCTCCAGGTCTTTAAAACAGCTGTTCACCACCATCTCTTATCTTCCCCCATCCAAAACCTTGATCTTTTCTACCCCCGCTAATTTTCACCCCAGATACACTTTTTTGAAATTCCAACTTCTTTCCTGGAAGTCCTTGCAGTGTCTATATGTTTTATCCCTCTCCCACCTCCCCCCAAGCCCTCTCCCCTCCCACAGATCTATCGATGTCCCTGCTCTCAAATGTTGTGTTTGTGTCCTTCCCCCTCTGTCCCCATATTGTCTACCGCTCCCCTTATTTTGTGTGTCGGTTTGACTTTTTGTGTGATTAATGTTAGCTGTTTCATGAGCCTCGATCTTGTATTCAAAAAAAAAAAAAAATCTTCCTGGAGTATGTAAAAAGCAAAGGAAAACCCCCGACACTGAAAAGTATTCATAAAACTATGAGGGAACCCTCTATAAAATTGACGTAGAACGAAGGTGAAGGCTCCACGAGGCAGCATGTATACAAGAGAGTCTGAAGTGATGGGGAAGGAAGCGGGGGCGGAGATGACTGGGGCTGCAGTGGCACGATAAGGAATGGGCGCTGCTATGGAAAGATTTTCCTGCTCAGTCGCCTCTAAATAGTTCCCTTTCCACGGATATAATCAAATAAATTTATTCATTTCTTCTTAAAAAACACTTTTCATTTAAAATAACATCTCAACGTGTTTGGCAAAAAAAGCATCGGAAATAAAGAATCTAGCAAGGGTAAAATTAAGAAAGCAACTGTAAAAAGATGAGTGTTCAAAAGACATTTTAAAAGTGTGACTGATGAGGCGGTGTGGGTTTTAAAAGGCAAATAACTCCAGTGTTGGATCATAACTGAAGACTGCTTGATCACAAAAGGACTTCATCTTTGTGCGAGTAACAACCAGGAAAGTCCTGGTGCTGCACCGTATACTTTTCTTGCGCAGGGGTGCAAGATGTAACAATGTCAGATATATAGACACAGATTACATGAAACGTTGCTTTAAAGGTTAATAACAGGCTTTCAAAATGTAAACGCCGATATACTATAAGCCAGTGAAGTGGCTCCTCGAATTGAAGCGATATGATCAAATTTCCGAGCTTAAACCACAAGCCTGGCTGCTGTGTTCTGCACAAGCTGCAATATGTTCTGCACAAGTTTCAAAAGCCCGAGAGAAGAGGCACGCAAGCCTGCCACTAGGGGAAACAAACATGATGTTTGCATTGCTGCGTTATGAGAACATGAATCACAAGTTTCATTTGTCGTCTGATTTGCACATTAACGGATTTGGGCAACATTGTGCAGATGAAGGAAAATGGAATGACAGAGTTTTGCCAATATGTGGAATAAAAAGGAAGAGTCTGGTAAATTGTGACACCCAAGTTAGACACCAATATAGTAGTGACCGGGTGATAATCCTGACGTTTCATTATCCGAGGTTGAAGCTTTGAAAGCAAACGATTAAGACTTAAGGATCAGCATGTTAGTCTTAGCAACACTACATTTAAGGAAGTTCAATTTTTTTTAAAGTTCAATAAAGTTCAAAGTTCAATAAGCAGGTCTTAACTTTTGAATTTTGATGAGACAAATTCATTGTTGTAGAAGACAACACATCGTCAGGTTTCATGGACAGGAAGATCCATGACATCTGAATAAAAGTTGAAATTAACATGTAAATTTAATAAAATTATACCAAGTGGATGAATTATATCATATAAAGAGGGAACTAGAACGGCACTCAGTGGAGCGCTCACCTCCACCAGGCTGAACATTGAACAATTTACTTTTTTCCACCGATAGGTCAGACCTACATCCGGACGTTAAGCAAATTCTAATCGGCTTGTTCTTGTCACAAACCCAACTCATCCACCAAGTTTTTCCATAAACCATTCACACATTTTTGAAATATCGTGCTATATATCGTTTCTGGCCCTATCTCTCAAATTGTGAAGAATCACTGAAAATTCGAGTATCTGGATTCACATCCAGATCTTCACCAAAATCTAATCAGTTAGTCTGTCACACACCCAACCTGTCCACCCAATTTCATCCGAATCCATTCACAACTTTTTGAGATAGCCTGCTTAGAGACAGACAAACAGGGGTGAAAACAACCTCCATCCACCTCAAGCGTTGGAGGTAATAAAAGTTGGACAAAGACAGATCCCTGAAAAACACCGACGGATTGATACCAAGAGTGAATCTACAACCTGTAAGACAATATCATTTAAACCACTCAAGAGCAGGTCCAGTGATACCAACATAAGAATGAAGACGATTGAGTAGAACGTAAAAAGCAGCAGATATCCAGATGTATTAACATTGCAGCAACTTCCTGCACGGCATGGTACAGCATATAGTTTATGACCTTCAGTGGGAGTCTCAGCACTGCGTAACAGTTTAAAACCACACGAGTGGGACCTGAAAGACAATGCTGGTGGAAGTAATGTAGCAAACTAACTAGCGGTTCAGCAGATTCAGGCATCATAGAGATGAAAGGGAAAAGGGAAACAGGCCCCAGATTTTGAAAATCATTTGGATCCAAGATTATTTTTTTTAAGATTGGGGTTGGTATGGCCTGTTGAAATAAGGATATAACTGTAGAGGATGCAATGGAGCAATTGATAAATTAATCATTTGTAATAAGTGGAAGGAGACAATGATGATGGAAAAGGATCCAGTAAATAAGTTATTTTGTTTGAGCTAGCAATTATGTAACCGATTGGCTACATCTAAACTAATAGGTAAGAAATTATTTGAACAAGCATTCTGAGTATCGCGCTGCAATACATGTCCCCTACCGGCAGTCTGTCGTCCGGAAAACTCTTGGGGAAATTACCAAAGGTTATTTACCCACAGGTTCTGAATCGTTCCCAATCGCTAATTACCTCAGGACGGGCTCACCTGTGATTCACACTCGGGACTTCGATTTATACACCTTGCAGACAGGTCAGCAGAAGCACGAGAAAATAAGTTTTTGATAAAGAACCTTTTGAGTCGCTAAATATCAGTAATCTATATATATAAAACACAGTTTGTGTGTGTGTGTGCGTGTGCGTGTGCGTGTGCGTGTGCGTGTGCGTGTGTGTGTGTGTGTGTGTGTGTAATGTTACCGATAGACTCCTAAATGGAGAGGCTCACGTGCTTGATATTTGGCATAGACATGGCCATTGAGCCTGGGACGAACATGGCCTACCTCAAAATATTTGACGAGATCCATATTTTTTTATTCATATTTACCTCAGCGCATTTCAGCGAGGAACATTATACACGGAATCTATACTATAGATGAATCAACAATTTCTCAAGAATTTCAAGAATTTTTTAAGGAAGGTGGAACAGGTGGGAAATCTATATAATAATACCGTAAGGACTCGACTTTGTTATCCCTTTTACGCTGCACCCAGTGACCCGATGCCCACGGCACTAATGGATTTACGATCTACGAACCGCGCTCTTTGTTTATCACGTACAGCCATACTCGAAAAATCTGAATTAGCCGACGTTGGGGCCCAAAAGCATCCGATTAACTGCCGATACGACGCCATCTTACGACGCCATCGTATTGGCGTCTGCTGGGCGAAGGCGAAGCAAGCCATCCGCTGATTGGACAGTCGAGTGGTGTGAACATGGGTGGTGCGAACCAAATGGTCTTTTTATTCCCTTGAACATTTTAAATTAGGATATATAAGGAAACGTCTTTATCGTCATTTTAATAAAGTTAAATGGAGTGACGTTGCGATACTCGGGGTGCGTTGCATAAATCCTCGTAACTCAGAGAGGTGTAGCAGGTGGCGAGCCGTAAGGAAGCTTAAAGATAACGAGCTGAAAACAGACGAACGATATGTCAATCTCTTTCTACACCGAACGGAAATAAAAGTATGAGAGCGGGAAGGCATGGCCTGAGCACTTCGAGCAGAGAGGACTGATTGGACTTAACTTAAAGAGAAAAAATTGGAGCTTAACGGAAGAAGAAGATCCCATGAGCGCTCCCCTATGCCATCCATAATGGTACACTCTATCCATACACCACATCCTCCCTTCCGTGGATGTTCCACGGGTTTCGGCTCGTAAACATGAATGTCACAATCCCCAAGGATGAATATCTTTCCTGGATAAATAAATTATGATGGTGATGACCACTCCTTTTAGTATCTTCAGATGCATAGGGCTGCCGAGGCAGTTTCTTGGCTATTGGGCAGGATACCTGAATGGCTCATTCATCCCAGTAAGCTGGTACTCATTTTGCCGACCTTGGAAGGATGACAGGCTGAGTCAACCCAACTGGTGTGACTTCAACAACATGGCAGCATATCAGAACCTTGACATCTTAAGCCAGCCACCTTAACCATTAAGCCAACACCAGGCTAGATAAAGAAATACAATTGCTAAAAACTCAGAAGTCTGCAGGAAATTATGCAACTTATTTCTCTGTAAATGATCACCAATTCTAATTATTTTTACACGGAGGCATGCAAAGGATGGACAAGAGGTGAAATAAGCAATACGAGTCGAAAGAGTTGGCTTTGATATGCAAGCATTACCACCGCCTCAGCTATTCTTTATTGGGTAATTATCGAAGTCATACTCATGAGGAGCTATGTCAGCATCAGTCATAGCATTGCCGGATAGAGTGACGTTTCAGTCCAACAGAGCAAATCGAAGTATCTATATCTGACGTCTCCTCACAAAGGAGAGGAGAGTTGGCAGTAGTAGCTGATAGTGTGTTGAAGACAGCGATGATGATGTCGGGTGAAGCATATGCCAAGGAAGCAACCATTTAATGCAGCCTATTGATGGTAAGGTTTATTTGGGCTAAAGAAGAAGCATTGAAACAGGCAAACGGTAAATAGGAATCTTGCGAACGAAAAAGAGGGCGAGACCATTCAAGAACAAGGGGTGTGGGCTGAGGGGGGGGATGAAGAACTGTGAAGGAATGCGGATGGTAGGCACCCAAAACACCAAAAACCCTCTTATGGTTAAACTGCCAAAATCGAGACTCTCTGCTCACCTTCACTCCTTCATTCCTCTTTTCTCCCACCTCTGGAACAAACTCCCTCACTCTCTTCAATCCCACTCCACCCTCCAGGTCTTTAAAACAGCTGTTCACCACCATCTCTTATCTTCCCCCATCCAAAACCTTGATCTTTTCTACCCCCGCTAAGTTCACCCCAATTCCACTTTTTTGAAATACCAACTTCTGTCCAGGAAGTCCTTGGTGTCCTTGTGTTTTATACTTCTCCCACCCCCCCCCCCCTTCCCACGCCTCCTCCCCCCAAGCCCTCTCCCTCCCACACATCTCCCTGCTCTTAAATGTTGTGCGCTCTCAAGTGTTTGTGTGCTTCCCCTTCTCTTGTCTTCCGCTCCCTCTTTTTATATATTTTGTTTGTCTGGTTGATTTGTTTGTGAAGTAAATGTCAGCTCTTTCACGAGCGTCGATTCAGTATTTTTTAAATTAAAAATATTGGAACATGAGTGGGACCCCCCACCAGAACATAGGCAGGACCCGCATCAAGAACGAAGGCATGAACCGTGCCAGAAGTCTGGCTGAAGGGGGCGGGATCCATGCTCGAACATGGCCAGTAGCCACAACAAAATTGGGGTGTGGGGGAAGGGGGGTGATCCCCGCAAGACTGTCGGTGATAGGGGGTGGGACCGCTGCTGGACCATGGGCAATACTACCACCCGAATGAAAGAGGATAGGTCTGGGTCCCCTGCATGAATAAGAGCGGGGCCCTAGAATGAATGCCAGTGGGACCTGGGCACGAACGCTGGAGGAAGGGATGGGACGCCCACCTGAAAAAGGTGGGATTTCCACTCAAACGCAGGTGGTAGTGGGCAGGACCCCCACCTATACCGTGGATGGTAGGAGCCCCCACCAGAACATGGGAGGGGGGGGAGCATTGCTCACTGGAACGAGGGTGGTGGGGGGGAGCAGAATCCCTCTCTATCTCTCCCCCACCCCCCCCCCCCCCCCCCTTCACCCTTCGGAAAGTGGGAGCTAGAGGGAGAAGCCCTCACTGGAACCGCAACTCTTTGCAGAAGGAAAATGGGACAGCATTCCTGGGCGGAAGGCAGTCAGGCGGGATTTCTTGGCAGAAGGCAGATGGGGGCGCGGAGGAAAGTGGACAGAGGAACAGCCGGCGGAACTCATACAGGGGGGAGTACCAGGTGGAACACGGGTGAGGGGTGGTGCGGCAGAAAGTGTACTCAGGGGGCCCCTGGCATAATGCACACTTTGGGGTAGGGGGGGGGGGAGGAGGAGGGGTAGGATTGGCTAACACGGACTGAGGACCAGCACCCAGCATAACAAGGACCAGGGTCAAGCACCCGGCATAACGAGGACCAGGGTCAAGCACCCGGCATGATGAGGACCAGGGTCAAGCACCCAGCATAATGCACACCGGGGACAAGCACCTGGCATAATGTGGACTAGGGGCGAACACCAAGAATAATGCGGACTGGGGGTGGGGGAAGGAAGCCAACGGCAGAATGCGGATGGTGGAACCTCCCAGTAGAATGCAAACAGAGGGAAACCTCCAGAGAATGCAGATGGGTGGGGGAGCCCACATCAAAATGCAGACTAGGAAGCCCTTGGTGGAATGCAGATAGAGTGGGAGCCCCCAAGGGCTGCTGTGGGGAATATGGATGGGGGCCCAAAATAAATTTCAATCGTCATTGAAACCTGAGGGAAATAATGTGAACAGGAGGCACCACCAGCAAAATGCGGACAGGAGGGGAGCGAGGGTGTAGACAACATACTTTACAATAAGCAATGCTTAATTTTTCAAATTACAGTCAATGATTGTCCCTGAGGAAAATTATAATGATCAATTCCAACATGGAATCACAAGCTGAATCGTTATCTTCCCGCTGCTGCACAGCTTAAAGCCCAAAATACTTTTTCTGCACAATAATGTATCCTATCCCTTTTGTTCCATCAATTAAAAATGTAAGTGACTCCGTATGGATCATAGTGCAACTAATGTACAGAACCACAGATCCACATTTGTCGTTAGCAAAAAAGCATACCATAAGAGGAAGAAGAATAAGCAGAGCTGTGCTGTTACTCTTGTAATAATCTTATAAACAGGTATGGCCAAAAAAAATGTAACATTGGCAGGAATCATTTTAAATGCAGTAAAAACTAGAACTCAGTAGAGAGCATACCTCCACCAGGTGAACAGTTTACATTTTGTATTCTAGAGTAGACCAGAAAATCACAATACAGAATCACGTTTAATCAAAATCATCCGTCCACAACTTTTTGAGATATCCTGCGATGTATAGTTTTTGGCCCTATCTCCCAATGGTGAAGAATCACTTTTTTAAATTCTGCCAGCTGGATCCCGATCCAGATCTTCACCAAAATCGAATCGATTCTTCCTCGTCACAAACACACACACCATGTCCACCAAGTTTTGTACAAATCCATCCATAACTTTTTGAGATATCCTGCTATTTATCGTTTTTGTCCCTATCTCCCAATGGTGAAGAATAACTTTAAAAATCTAGTAGCCGGATCCGAATCCGGATCTTCACCAAAATCTAATCATTTTGTCCTCGTCACATACGCTACATCTCTGCCAAATTTTGTCCGAATCCGTCCACAACTGTTTGAGATATCTTGTTCACATACAAATAAACAGACAGACAAACAAACACCTTTGGTGGCAGAGGTAATAAAGATTCCAAATTTTTCAAAAACTTGGAAAAACAATTACACAAAAACAACAGAGTTCCCTACCCACACATATCGGACACGTAATGACTGATGATCGAAAAGTGCTGCGAGAATGCAACAAAAAATTGGTCTAAGATATGACACAGACAATCAAATCTGTTCATCGAACTTGTATTCTTACTTCATATCCATGTCCTTCTACTATATTTATGCCACATCTGAATAGTTCATAGACAGCAAGACGGACAAAACCTCCTTTCACAAGCACCGACACGGCCATCGTTCTGAAACTTTAAGCATCTCACAATTGTCTTTTTTTTTTTTCTACATAGTCGAGGCTCGTGGAAGAGCTACCATTAGTACACTGAACGGATCAGGATGCAACAGGACAAAAGGAACGGTGGGGGAAAATGCCAACAGCAAAGCTGAAGGCAAAGACAATGGCAGGCGGACAAACAATGGGTGTAGAGAACAGTTTTAAAGCAGCACTTTAAAATTACAGCTTGTAAAAACCACCTTTAGAGGCCATTTTTCCCCGCAAAGCGGGGGTTGGCCTTTTTCGGGGACCGTGGTTGTTGTCGTTTTTTTTGGTCCCCTTTTTGAAGCAATGTTTTACGGCCGGATGCCCTTCCTGCCGCCAACCCTTTGTCACCTTTTACGACAAGCAGGGAATTACCAGTGAACTGGTACTCAATTAGCCGACCTCGGAAGGATGACAGGCTGAGTCAACCCCCCTGGCGTTAATTCAGCGATCGACCGGGATTCGAACCCAGGATCCTAGGATCCTAAGCTGGCACCCTAGCCGCTAGCCCAACACCAGGGTTAGAGTTCCATTCAAATGTTCCAGTGATTGTAAGACCAAATAGCTTAGCCCGAAGTGAGCTTCCGCTGAACTACCATACCACGGCATCCCAAAAAGTCAAGCACAACTTATTAATTGCTCAAACTCAAACACAAGTTCTTAATTGCTCAAAGGCACACATGGTTCTTCCGATCCTGAAAGCTATACCTCGCGTCCCCCATTTCCCCCTCACACATTGTCAACCCAAAGCGGCCTTACCTGTGTTGGGAGTTTTCATCATACATGCGCTCTTTGCCCTCCTTGAAGAGAGCTGCAGCTTGCCGCGTCTTGTGCATCAAATTGTCAATGAATATTCTGAAATAGAGGTTGTCGGTAAGAGTTCCGAGGCCTCCGCGTTCCTCGTAGCGGCTGAGGATGAGGCGCAGATGCTGGTAGGTGTCTGGGAGGATGTCCAGAATGTATGGCGGGCTGTTCTTGAGCTGCACCTTGGGATTCTGGCAGTGACGTACCAGCTGTACCAACAGGAACACAAGCAAGTTTCTAAAGTAGCACATCTTAATAACAATCATTCAAAATCAATCACTTCCTCGACTTATTACGGCGTAGCCCATAGGGCAAAGCCGTCTGGAACAACGTTTGTCCGTCTGTATGTATGTATGTATGTATGTCCCCTCAAACGTATACCAATCAGAGCTGAGGATCTGGTCACATGACAGGGTGATATGATTACGTCTGATGTCATTACGTCGTACAAGGCTGACTCTCCACACACCGCCATTTTGATTTATATGCCGTTCATGCCGAAAATATCGTCTAACCAGTCATATATCACAATCGCCATGCTCTACCTTTACGCTTTTCATTCAGTGTGAAACACAAACAAACCGATTGTTAAAATGACCATCAAATATCAAAAGCATAGACGTTACGTCTCTTCCAACAAAACGGTACGTACCAAACCCTAGTGGGGTATAATCTAGATTAGAGTAGATCTTCCCTCAGTTCTGTAAGTAAAACGTACCTCACGGATGTCGAGATTCCTCAAAATTTCTTTGTTTAATGTTATAAAGACCATCAGCGACTGTTTAAAAAGCTAATAATGTGTGTTTGTGATTTATAATATTTTACAAGCCCGGCTAAATGATCAAATCAACAACACAACAGTGCAGCCTCATTACACTTACAGGTACAGGTACACCATCAATTGCTTTGGGGGATCATTTACCATTCTATGGTTTACCATTTACCATTTACTATTACTTCCTGGTCCTTTAGGGGAAGAGTGCAAAATCAAATAAAGTCCTCGGTTCTTTTTATAGCACCCACGATGAGAACATTGAATACATAATTATAACGAGATCAGATCACCCGTTGGAAGGTGATGTCGCAGCAGAAGAGCCATCATGATCAAGCAAGTAGCTCGATGGAAGAGTCACAGGTCGACACCACGCGTGACGTCACCACGTACAGCGACGCAGAGAAGCAAAGAGCTCGCGAAGCAACGTCGTACAATTTTACAAGTTAGCAATAATGAGGGTCGTAGTTGTGAGTACGCACTACTAGAGACCTGACCGTCAGAATCCTCCGTTTTGACACCACGGGCAATCTCTCAAACGACGACGTTCACGTCAACACAACATTGAAATCGCTTTAGCTGAACCACGCACTGCAGAGCACGCACAACGCCTGTATCACCACCTTGTCCATTTGTTTCCACGTCTTCTCCACGGCCCGCCGATCGACCGCCTGTTTTGGAGGACCCATGGCGTCGTGAATGGCATCCATCATGTGTCCGAACAATCGTCCTTTCAACGCGCTCCGTTGTATGCGTCCGGCAGCCGTCGCCATGTTCGGCCAGGACACCCTGCAGCGGAAACTTCCGCCTCGTTGCGTCACTTCCGGTTGACAGACGCGTGCTTGACGTCGATACTTCCTGGTGTTCGGTCGTTACGTTTAAGGGAAGGAAGGAAGGAAGGAAGGAAGGCAGGAAGGAAGGAAGGAAGGAAGGAAGGAAGGAAGGACGTTCTCGTCGTTCGAGAAAGCGGCAGTGGGAGTGCAGTAGGTACAAGCTATTCGTTTCGTTAGTCTTTCCATGATTCATTCTGATGTTTCTTTCAATAATTACTTTTTGCTGATATTTCTGCTTTATTATTTTGACTGAGCTGTATTTATATGATAGTTTAGGCTTACTGGCTTAGTCGACATTCTGATAAATTTTGACTTTATATTTTCGGACTGAAACGTTTTATTTTCTTTCTCAAGAGTCAAGACTGATATAGCTACACATGGTCGCACGAAGACCCAATGTGTCACTTTTAAATAACTATGGGGCCCGTTGGTCCGTTGTACCAAATTTTAATTGGTCTTCACGGCTTTGTAGCATACCTGCCTGCCGGACTCAGGGGGGTATTTTGGGTATTTGGGGTCATTAAGGATTTTTGGGTCATCAAGTACTTTTTGGGTCGTTGGGGACTGTTGGGTCTTTTGGGTCCTCAGGGACTTATGGGTCATCTGGGTCTTTTGGGTCCTTGGGGTCCTCAGGGACCTTTGGGTCATCAATAACTTTTTGGGTCCTTGGGGACTTCTGGGTCATTAAGGACTTTTGGGTCATCTGGGTATTTTGGGTCATCAATAACTTTTTGGGTCCTTGGGAAATTTTGGGTCTTTTGCGTCATTGAAGCCTTTTGGGTAATCTGGATCTTTTGGATCCTTGGGAACTTTTGGGTCATCTGAGACTTTTACGTCCTCAGGATCTTTTCGGTCCTTTGGGGTCTTTTGCATCTCAAGTGTTAAAGGGTCTTCCAAGGTCTAACTCTAAGTGGTCTAAAGGGTTAAAAGGTACATTTGAATAGTACGTAATTAATTATTAGACGTACGTACTAAATAGACACAAAATATGCCACACACACACACACACACACACACACACACACACACACACACACACACACACACACACACCTCATGCATTTAAAGCAGATAAATGTTTGCCATGGTTCCTCCCGGCAGAGATATATATGTAAGAAATGAAAATGGGCAAAACGTAGCTTGGTTGCCCATAAAATAGGATGCTTATAAAAAGTAGAGATTAAACTCGTAGAGTACCTCACGTAAGTACTGTACAGTATATACTAAATTGAATAAACATTCACTCCGCACTTGTACATTCGCAGGAGTGTGTTCAGTTACCAAGCAGCTTGCTATCGCTTGCCAAGCCAGCAGTTCCTTATGAAGCGTGTCGTTTGAATGCTTAATTGAGTGCTTAAGCCGCTTGGCGAGCGCTCTACAAGCTGCTTGGTAATGGAACACATCCCTGATCTATACCTACAACCATTCCCTTTGAATATATTTAATAAGTACTACGACATATGTCTTTATCATTTGGAACTACCACCAAATGTTCTTCGAATGGCCCATAAAGTTGAAAATCGCAATGGTTCAAGTGTGGCCGCTGCACATAACATTATGTTGGCTACCAGGGGAGGCTCCAGGGGGTGGGGTGCAGGGGGTGCGCACCCCCACCCCCCCTTCGATCCAGGAGGAGGGTGCAGGGGGTGCGCACCCCCCCTCCCCTCCCCCTCTGCAACGCAACGGCATGATTGTGCTGGAGGCATACTCTATATGGATGTGCTGGAGGCATACTCCATATGGATGTGCTGGAGGAATAGGCTACCCTATATGGATGTGCTGGAGGCATACTCTATATGGATGTGCTGGAGGCATACTCCATATGGATGTGCTGGAGGAATAGGCTACCCTATATGGATGTGCTGGAGGCATACTCTATATGGATGTGCTGGAGGCATACTCTATATGGATGTGCTGGAGGCATACTCTATATGGATGTGCTGGAGGCATACTCCATATGGATGTGCTGGAGGCATACTCTATATGGATGTGCTGGAGGCATACTCTATATGGATGTGCTGGGGGCATACTCTATATGGATGTGCTGGGGGCATACTCTATATGGATGTGCTGGAGGCATACTCTATATGGATGTGCTGGAGGCATACTCTATATGGATGTGCTGGAGGCATACTCCATATGGATGTGCTGGAGGCATACTCCATATGGATGTGCTGGAGGCATACTCTATATGGATGTGCTGGAGGCATACTCTATATGGATGTGCTGGAGGCATACTCTATATGGATGTGCTGGAGGCATACTCCATATGGATGTGCTGGAGGCATACTCTATATGGATGTGCTGGAGGCATACTCTATATGGATGTGCTGGGGGCATACTCTATATGGATGTGCTGGAGGCATACTCCATATGGATGTGCTGGAGGCATACTCTATATGGATGTGCTGGAGGCATACTCTATATGGATGTGCTGGAGGCATACTCTATATGGATGTGCTGGGGGCATACTCTATATGGATGTGCTGGAGGCATACTCTATATGGATGTGCTGGAGGCATACTCCATATGGATGTGCTGGAGGAATACTCTTTGATTGACGACAAGAAGGACGCGCTCACTCAACTCGGGTCAAATGCTGAAACTGAATTCTCTCTTTGGTTCGATCACGCTGAGGCCATGATAGAATCTGTCGGAGGTGACGTCACAATGCCGAGAGTTGTAAAACGACAAATCCTTCGTCCAAACACTGCCGCCAATACTCCCTTGCTCTTCTACCTCAGAAACATGTCCATTCCTGGATAACAAACTGGACTTTCTCTGTCTCACCGAAACCTGGCAACAACCTCTGGACTACTACACACTCAACCTCACCACACCCAATGGATATTCCTACGTCAATAAACCACGCTCGGAGGGCCGAGGTGGTGGAATTGCCGTTATCCACCGTCAAGACATCAAGACCAACCTCATCTCCATCTCATCTGCTCCATCATTTGAACACCTGGCTTTAAAACTCTCTGGTCACACGCAGTCAGTCATGGCTGTCGTCTACCGCCCTCCCAAACCACACCCATCATTCCTGTCTGACTTCTCCTACTTTCTGACCCAGCTATGTTCCCTCTCCCCCTCAATCCTCCTCCTTGGTGATTTCAATATCCACATGGACTCCACTGACTCCACAATAACCACTGACTTCACTGATTTACTCACCTGCTTTAACCTCACTCAACATGTCGACTTTCCTACCCATATCCGTGGTCACATTTTGGACCTTGTCTGCTCCACTGGATTAAATTTGCACCATCTCTATGGCTCCGACCTCACCCTCTCTGACCACTTAGCCATCACTCTGACCATCAACATCCCCGCCCCAACACCAAGGCATTATCGCACAATCAACTTCCGTAAGCTAAACGCTCTTTCACCTACCTCATTCTCATCCACCCTCTCTGAAAAAATGTCCACTTCTCCCTTCATTGACCTCCACACCCCTTCCGACCTCACTGACTACTACAACCACACTCTCTCCTCCTGCCTTGACCAGCTTGCGCCTGTAAAAACCAAAACAGTTTCTTTCACCCATTCTGCTCCCTGGTTTACCCCTGAACTCCACCTGATGAAAACTCGTGCTCGCCAACTTGAAAGACTCCGCAATAAAACGGGTCTCACAGTTCACTCCCAAGCCTACAAGGACCACATACAACACTACAAAGATGCCCTCTCCCGCGCCCGCTCTGCCTACTACTCTCAAATTATCCACTCTGGCTCTGGAAACCCAAAAGCACTCTTCTCGACAATAAACAAACTCCTCCGCCCCCTGAACACCACCACCCAGTCATTCACAGTAGACAACTGCATCTCCTTCCTCTCTTTCTTCCAACGCAAAATTGACAACATCTACAACAGCTTGACCACCGCCGCACCCGCTCCCCCTCCAACCACCTGCCCCCCCTTGTCCTGCCATCCCCTGTCTCGGTTCTCCCCAATCTCTCCTACTGACCTCTCTGAACTCCTCATAGGAATGAAAACTGCCACCTGCACTCTTGACCCCATCCCCTCCAGCTTTGTCAAAGCCTCCCTCCCTGCTCTCTCTCCACTTATCATTGCAACAATAAACTCCTCCCTGTCTACAGGCATCGTCCCACCTTCCCTCAAAATTGCTGCTGTTACCCCCATTCTAAAAAAACCTGGTCTAAACCCTGACACCCTAAACAACTTCAGACCCATCTCCAACCTACCCTTTCTGTCAAAAGTTTTGGAACGCGCTGTAGCCACTCAACTCAAACATCATCTCTCTGCCAATAACTTGTATGAAACATTCCAATCCGGATTCCGCTCCAACCACAGTACTGAAACTGCTCTCCTCAAAATCACCAACGACCTTCTCCTCTCCTCTGACGCTGGCAACCTCAACATTCTCGTCCTCCTCGACCTCAGCGCTGCCTTTGACACCATCGATCACACTATCCTCCTCACCCGACTTGAATCCACCTTTAACGTCACCGGCACTGCCCTCTCTTGGATTAAATCATACCTCTCTGACAGATGCCAGTTCATCTCCATCAATAACTGCAAATCCCCCACTGCTCCCCTCCCCCAAGGTGTCCCCCAAGGTTCAGTTCTTGGCCCCCTCCTCTTCATCCTTTACCTGTCCCCGCTCGGTCACTTAATCCGCCGTCATGGTCTCCAATTCCACTGCTTCGCCGATGACATCCAGCTTTTCATCTCCACCAAGTCCGTCTCCACCGACACCCACTCTATCCTGACAAACTGCATCACTGAAATAAAATCCTGGCTTCAAATCAACTTCCTCAAGCTGAACTGTGATAAATCTGAAATAATCATCATTGGCCCAAAAACGCTCACAAAATCCACCCATAACTTTGCCCTCAACATCGACGGTATCCCAGTATCCACCTCCCCTCACATCCGGAATCTTGGCGTCATCTTTGACCAAACCCTTTCCTTCGACAAATACACTAAACAGATCACAAAGTCAGCCTTCTTTCACCTGAAAAACATTGCCCGTCTCCGCTCATCCCTCTCCTCCACGGCTGCAGAAACCCTCATCCACGCCTTCATCACCTCCCGTCTGGACTACTGCAATAGCCTCCTCTATGGTTCACCCTCAAAAATCACCAATAAACTCCAATACATTCAGAACTCCGCTGCCCGTCTACTCACTCATTCCCGGACCCGTGACCACATCACCCCCGTCCTTTACAAGCTTCACTGGCTCCCCATCCCCCAGAGAATCCAGTACAAAATCCTCCTCTTGACATACAAAGCCCTCCATAACCTGGCCCCATCCTACCTGGCTGACCTCCTCTCCAGACACACTCCCACCCGCAACCTCCGCTCTGCTGGTACCAACCTCCTGACCCCCTCCATCCGGACCAAATTCAGATCCTGGGGGGACAGGGCCTTCTCCATCGCTGCTCCCACCCTCTGGAACTCACTACCTCACACCATCAGAGACTCCTCCTCACTCACCACATTCAAAACATCACTAAAGACCCACCTGTTCAACGCTGCATTCAACATTCAACCCACAGCATTTAACCCCTGACTATCTCTTCTCCTTCTCCCTCCTTTTGCTTTAAATATTTCCCTATTGATTCTTGTCTTGTCTTTTTGATTCTTGTCTTATATATATGCCGTATATCGCTGCTGTTTGTTTTCTTGATTCTTGTCTTTTTGCAATTGTTGTTTTCATGTATTGTTATGCATTATGTTTTCCACTCTGTCAAAGCGCCTTTGGGCTTCTGGAAAAGCGCTATACAAAATAAATGAATTATTATTATTATTATTATTTCTCGACCACCTCAACCAGGAAATTGACACCCTGTTCTGTGCTGAAAATCGTGAAGGTAGCGATCTGTTTCTGCTGATGCCATCTGCGATAATCGCCGATACCTGCGACATTCCAGCCCGACATCAGAAGGTGTTGCGTTGGAAAAACGACATGGAACATCCAGCAGGACTGATAAATGAGCTTAGAGACTGGCAGATGTTTTGGAGAAGGAAGCCCAACAACACGCTTCCAAGCACATTCATGGATTGTTTCTGCGCAGTAGATGGAGACGAATTTCCATCCATCAAAGTCCTACTCCATAGTGGATGCACCCTCCCTGTAGGCTCCTGTGAGGCCGAACGCTCATTTTCTTGCCTGCGTCGTCTGAAGATCTACCGAAGAAATTCCATGGGAGAACGTCGGATGGCATCTCTGGCCCTCATGAACATGCACCATGACTTCACCATATCCCCACATGATGTGTGTGACATTTACATTCAGAAACACAAGCGCCGTCTATTCGAAAATAGCATAATTTACCATTAATAAAATAATTCACATTCCGCTGTCCTATCTGATCTCTTTTGTGGGGAGAACCCCCGGCCTTGAGCTTCACAACCTCGGCGCATGGCGGTGCCAGGCTTTGTGGGGAGAACCCCCCGCCTTGAGCTTCAGAAGCTCGGCGCATGGCGGTGCCAGGCTTTGTGGGGAGAACCCCCTGCCTTGAGCTTCAGAACCTCGGCGCATGGCGGTGCCAGGCTTTGTGGGGAGAACCCCCTGCCTTGAGCTTCAGAACCTCGGCGCATGGCGGTGCCGGGATTTGTGGGGAGAACCCCCTGCCTTGAGCTTCAGAACCTCGGCGCATGGCGGTGCCAGGCTTTGTGGGGAGAACCCCCTGCCTTGAGCTTCACAACCTCGGCGCATGGCGGTGCCAGGCTTTGTGGGGAGAACCCCCTGCCTTGAGCTTCACAACCTCGGCGCATGGCGGTGCCAGGCTTTGTGGGGAGAACCCCCTGCCTTGAGCTTCAGAACCTCGGTGCATGGCGGTGCCGGGATTTGTGGGGAGAACCCCCTGCCTTGAGCTTCAGAACCTCGGCGCATGGCGGTGCCAGGCTTTGTGGGGAGAACCCCCTGCCTTGAGCTTCAGAACCTCGGCGCATGGCGGTGCCGGGCTTTGTGGGGAGAACCCCCTGCCTTGAGCTTCACAACCTCGGCGCATGGCGGTGCCAGGCTTTGTGGGGAGAACCCCCTGCCTTGAGCTTCAGAACCTTGGCGCATGGCGGTGCCGGGCTTTGTGGGGAGAACCCCCTGCCTTGAGCTTCACAACCTCGGCGCATGGCGGTGCCGGGCTTTGCCCAGTTACACAGTCTGTCATCGCCATCATTTCACACTATGGGAGTGCACAGGTCTTTTATAACAACTAGTGAGCCCGTTTGTCCAAATGGACCAAAGTTTCATCGGCTTTCATGGCCTTGCAGCAAACCTGAGTTGGAATAAATGCTTTGTAAAATATTATCATTGTTTTTGTTATTTATTTAGTAATGAGAATGGCATGCCATGGAAGGACCTATTAAGCTGCTCTATACACCTTAACATGGCGTGCGTTTAGAAACATGGGAATTCTTCTGGATTCTTTGTAGTTAATTAGCCTAATTAACTCAGGAGATCAAAACAATCATTTCGTGAGAACTACACAAATCAGAAATTTCATATCAGAAAGCTCCAGTGGAACTACACAAAAAACATGCCGCACGCATGCACACACACACACAAACACACATATATATATACACACACATACACACACACAGACACACACACATACACACACATACACACACGCACACACATACACACACGCACACACCACACTACACACACACACACAAACACACATATATATATATACACACACACACAGACACACACACATACACACACACATACACACACGCACACACCACACATATATATATATATACACACACACAGACACACACACATACACACACACATACACACACACATACACACACACACACCACACATATATATATACACACACATACACACACACAGACACACACACATACACACACGCACACACATACACACACGCACACACCACACTACACACACACACACACACACACAATTCATCAATTTATAGCGGAAGGAACAGCTGGGCAAGTCGTTTCACCAGTTCCTCCATCTGACCATCAGTCATCGCGAATCTGTTGAGCTGTTGGACCAGGGAAGAACACAAGGAACTGCCGAAACTTCCAAAAACGCACGAAATGCCGTTTCTGACGATCAATTTTTAAAAATTTCCTGGGGGAGGACCCCCAGACTCCTCTTCACCCCGCCCCCAGCGCTATAGTTTCATGCACCCCCCGTTTTGAAATTCCTGGATCTGCCCCTGGCTACCATCTTGGTTTTACCCAGAATACATTGACCATCGTGGATGTCATATCATATCTATGTAACTTTCTCAGGGTAGATAATATGAATGAATGAAGAAATGAATGATCGTTTTAAGGCCATTTTTCCCCGCTGGAGCGGGGGTTAGCCTTGCAGGCCCCATGACAATCATGGTTCCCTGTTTGAGGCAATGTTTTTATGGCCGGGTGCCCTTCCTGATAGCCAACCCTTGGTCGCCTCTTACAATGCGCAGGGATACGGTGCACCTATTCTAAGCCGGGGTACACACCGGGATCATTCATCCCAGCAAGCTGGTACTCAATTTGCCAACCTCAGAAGGATGACAGGCTGAGTCAACCCCCCTGGTGTTAATTCGGCGATCGACCGGGATTCGAACCCAGGATCCTAGGATCCCAAGCTGGCACCCTAACCACTAAGCCAACACCAGGCTCAATCAATCAATCAATTACCGTCAGAATACCGGTGATAATTCGTCGACACTTTCCAAAAGTGGTCATCTCGATTCTTTAGCCCATGTATCTAAAACGACATGGAAAGTATGGGTCTGCCAACGACACAGTATGTATAGGCCTTAGGCTTCATGCCTTCATGCCCTCATGGTCTCAGCACCGTTCTATCAAACCTTTAACCATTAAGATGAGAATGTATTGTTTTTTTCATCACCAAGATTTCTTAATTTCTTCCTTTGAGGTGTTGCGGGGGTCATCTAGTCGCTCCTGATTAACAACTTGCCAGGTGTACTGAACGACATTGAAAATGGCCGCTCACTCACCAACATTGGTTGTCCATGCTCCATCCTTTCTCATGCTCAGCGTCAAGCGAGGAAGCAGCACATACGATATTAAAATATTTGGTATGACTCGGCCGGGATTCGAACCACAGACCTCCTTGACTCAGGGCGGACACTGTAACCATTACGTGACCAAGTCGAATATAACCACACAGACATACAAGGCACAAAATCTGTCGGGCCTCAAGGGATGAACAAATATAAAACACACTCAATAATTATAACATTTGCCCTATAGCTCCAGGCTGTATGGACAAAGGGGATGGGAGGAATGGTTGGAAGCAAAATAATAAATATAAGGTTTCCCGTGTGTAGTCAAATGGGGTTTATCATTCTTTTTTGATGGCGTAGCCCATAGAAAAAACGGTCTAAAACAGTGTTTTGTCTGTCTTTATGTCCATATGTATTATGTCTCTCACAAACATACACCAATCAGAGCTGAGGATCTGGTCACATGACAGAGGTGATGTGATTATGCCTGGGATGTCATTATAGCGTACGACGGCTGACTCCACAAACCGCCATTTTGATTTATATGCTGTTTCGGCCAAACATATCGCCAAACCTGTCATATATCACAATCGCCATGCTCTACCTTTACGTTTTTCATTCAGTGTGAAACACAAACAAACCGACTGTTAAAATGACCATCAAATATCGAAAGCATCAGCGTTACGGGTCTGCCAACAACACAGTATGTATAGGCCTTAGGCTTCATGCCTTCATGCCTCACCTTCAGATCGCTTCAGACAAATTAACCCAGGTTTCCTAATACAGTAGTGTCGTTTTCATAATAATAATAATAGTAGTAATACAGTAAATATAATTGAAACACTCCAATCCCTTTGTTGCGATTGCAAAGTTACTGGATTGAAGTGGTATATAGTTGGTTCATTGTTGACTCGAAACATCTTACTATAATTCACCAAATGTCCGTCCGTCGGTCTGTCTGTCTGTCTCTTCGAAGGTACCGTAAAAACTGCTGAACTGATCTCAACGATATTTTGGGTGGATAATCCTGGGATCTCCAGGAGTAAAATAGGCTATTTAGTTTTTCCAATTTAAGCTTTATTCTCCAGCATTCTCAGGTTTGGACTCCCGCATAACATTCGCGTTCGCATAATGTTCATTGTGACGATGTTTCCATTGTGACGACTAGCAACGTTAACTGCCCTATGGGCAGAGCTTCAATTGGGAGGCCCAAATGAAAAGGCTAAATATCAGAAATTGAAGGCTTTTTTTTCTTTTAAACGATTCATATAAACATCCGTTAAATCTCGATCGGTGCAGCCGTTTGTGCAGCACCCGGTGCAGCGATCGGTGCAAACGTGGACTCCCACACTGCCACAGCCTGCTGATACTTGCTCCCGCATAACGTTATTTTCCCGGGTGCCGCACAAACGGCTGCACCGATCAAGATTTAACAGATTATATAAATCGTTTAAAAGAAAAAAAAGCCTTCAATTTCTGATATTTAGCCTTTTCATTTGGGCCTTCCAATTGAAGCCCCGCGCGTAGGGCGGGTACCTTTGCTAGTATAGAATAAACCATGCATGTCTCAATGCAATCTCTTCACCTCCATGGCGACAGACAGCTTAGAGACTTACAGTGCTTCTAAATAATTTAATACTCACATTATTTGCTAACTGGTATCTCCACCCAGGTCATACTATCCTCTTGGACTAAAGTATCAAACAAGCCTGGCTACACCACCGTTAGACGTTTGTTCATATTTCATTAAACAAGTCAAATTTCTCTGGACTTTCACCAAAAAAATTTTTAATGTTCAATTGTTAAGAAATGCTGCTTATTCACAAAATGTAAACTATAATTATATCAGCAAAATAGACTATACGCTGCATATTATGCAGTCGGAGAGCTCCATTCTTCAGCAAAATCGAGATATGCAGCTGCCCTAACACATGCATTTCTGCTCTTCCTCAGAAACAACTTCCTCACATTTATTTTAAAACCAATTTAAGGAAGTTTCTTTCCCAAAAGGCTTGGAGAATGCAATGCCTGACAAATTGTACTGGTGCTTGCCAAACATCTCAATTTCTCCACCGAAGACCTTCATCACATAATGGAGTTCCAGCCACCACTAGAGCGGGAACCAGTGGCCAAAATCTCACTTCATTTTTCTTTACTTGAGCCTGGTGTTGGCTGAATGGTTAAGGTGGCTTGCTTAAAATCTCAGGGTCATGAGTTCAAGCCACTGTCATCCGCTGTACCAACACCAGGTGGGTTGACTCAGCCTGCCATTCTTCCGAGGGTGGCAAAATGAGTACCAGGTTATTGGGAAGAATGAGACTTTCGTGTATCTCTCCATCAGAGTGGCGACCCATCCAGGATTGTGCCCAATAGCATAGGAAACTGATTTGGCAGCTCTATGCATCTGAGGATGCAAAAGGAGTGGTCTTCTTACTTTACTTACAGTATAGTCAAACCTTTTGCAGTATTTGTTATGGTGGGTACACCTGCTCCCCAAGGGAGCGGCAGGAAGGGTCATGTTATTATTACTCCCGCCAGGGAGTAATGCATTCGATCGTGTCCGTCCGTGTGTGTGTGTGTGTGTGTGTGTGTGTGTGTGTGTGTGTGTGTGTGTGTGTGTGTGTGTGTGTGTGATCGTGTGTTTGTCAATAAGATATCTGGAAAAGTTCTGAACGGATTTGGATGAAAGTTGGTGGGATGATTGCCCTTGGGATAAGGAAGAATTGATTAGTTTTTGGTGAAGCTTAGGATATTATTCCGGATCCAGGAATTTTTTGAAGGATTTTTTTACCATTGGAAGATGGGGCTCAGCAGCGGCCACCCACGGCGGGAGTATGCGCTCTACTGAGTGGTGTTCTAGTTCTATCTGGTTTATATAGATTACAGTATATGTAGGTTAAGGTCCATTAGTCTGTGGTGGATGCAATAAGCATAGAACGCCTCAACGACATCGGGATTCTTCCCTTTCAGTTTACTGTTAAACAGCAGTAGCGACTGTTTAAAAAGGTAATGATAGGTGTTTGTGGTTTATAATATTTTTACTTCGGTCGAGGTACCCCCACAAAACGCCATGATAAGCGATTCATACACCTTAACATGGCATTTGTCCAAGGAGGGTGCCTATTATTAACACTAGGGTGCTTATTATTAATATTAATATTGTATTATTGTAGCGGTTACCTTATTCACATGTCGCGGTTATCTTATCCGCATGTGACGGTTACCAATACCATATGTTTGGTCTAACCCACGCGCACGGGCTGTTGGTTGTGTGGTCGTGACGCACGCGCGGCTGTTGGAGCCACGCCCTCCGAAGAGGGTTTTTGGTTTTATATAAGCCGTTACGACTTCCGTTCCCGAGCAGTTGCTGGAGATTTCTGTACAATAAACAAGCTTTGTACCCAACGAAATGGCCTCATCTTCTCGCCTTCGGCAACTCCTAAACTGGTGACCTCGGTGCCCCCGAAAGTATTCGGGGGCTGCAAATGAACACGGCGGTATTGCGACCGCAATTTCTTCCACAAGACCTAAACTCGAACTGCCGGAGTTTTAGCAACGACGAGCGGCCATGTGGTTTGCGCATCGCGCTCGGTTCCTCCTCTACGACTGGAGGGGCGAGCCTGCTCCGGGACCCTCCAAAGGAACGCCGTTACGAGGCGTTGGCGGCACGGCTGCTCGTAACCTCCGCACACACAGGCCGAGCACTGCTGCTCGTAACCTTCGCGCACACAGGCCGAGTACTGCTGCTCGTAACCTTCGCGCACACAGGCCGAGCACTGCTGCTCGTAACCTCCACGCACACAGGCCGAGCACTGCTGCTCGTAACCTCCGCGCACACAGGCCGAGTACGGCTGCTCGTAACCTCCGCGCACACAGGCCGAGCACTGCTGCTCGTAACCTCCGCGCACACAGGCCGAGCACTGCTGCTCGTAACCTCCGCGCACACAGGCCGAGCACTGCTGCTCGTAACCTCCGCGCACTGGAGTCTCGTTACCTTCGCGCGCACTGCTGCTCGCCACTCCCACAACTCCTACTGCTGCAACTACAACTGCTACCGCTGCTCGCCACTCCCGCAACTCCTACTGCTGCAACTACAACTGCTACCGCTGCTCGCCACTCGCGCAACTACGACTCCTACTCTACATCCTCGGGAGGCCCGCGAGGAACCTCGGCAGCCTCCCCCGAGGCCTTGACCAGCCCCTCGGTTGACTCAACCCCACGGCGGCGTTTTTTCGCGCGTACCGGGGCCGGGCCCTGCTCGAGCCTTCTCGGCACTGCCGAGCGCGCCTGCGAACTACGTACACGCCAGTGGCGTGCCTTCTGGGGGGGGCGCATGTAGCGGTTACCTTATTCACATGTCGCGGTTATCTTATCCGCATGTGACGGTTACCAATACCATATGTTTGGTCTAACCCACGCGCACGGGCTGTTGGTTGTGTGGTCGTGACGCATGCGCGGCTGTTGGAGCCACGCCCTCCGAAGAGGGTTTTTGGTTTTATATAAGCCGTTACGACTTCCGTTCGCGAGCAGTTGCTGGAGATTTCTGTACAATAAACAAGCTTTGTACCCAACGAAATGGCCTCATCTTCTCGCCTTCGGCAACTCCTAAATTATAATAACATTAATATTATGCTATTAATAAGTTAAGCTATTAATTATGCTATTAATAAAACATTAATAAGTCAAGCATTCGATCGTGTCCGTGTGTGTGTGTGCGTGTGTGTGTGTTCGTGTGTTTGTGAACAAGATATCTGGAAAAGTTCTGAACGGATTTGGATGAATGTTGGTGGGATGATTGCCCTTGGGATAAGGAAGAATTGATTAGTTTTTGGTGAAGCTCAGCATATTATTCCGGATCCAGGAATTTTTTGAAGGATTGTTTACCATTGGAAGATGGGGCTCATTTTTTTTAACATTATCTTCTATATATTCTATATTTAACATTGTGATTTGAAAATAGTTTTCATATTTGTTGTAAATGTAGTTTAAACTCGTGGTTATGCGTTAGAGCGGTGTATTTTGTTAGCAGCATCGTCTTCAAGGTTCTTTTTTTTTCCTAATAAAGACATATTCTGTCATTTTAAAACCACCAAAGTGTGTATTCGGTTTCCCCGTTTCATAAAATGTATCGTTTGATACGTATAATGCTTTAAAACTGTTTTTTTGTTTTTACCTCAGAAGAGATATCAACATTTACCTCAGCGAATGTCAATCGCGGTGTCAGTATTTGATGAACTTATAAAGACTTAGGTGAGTTATAAGTTTGACCAGCATGTGCACGGGATTCTTCCCAGAAGAATGAGTGGTCGCATTAGCTTGTACGACTTAAAATGAGCGAGTTTTGTTTTGACGTTTGGGCCAGTTTTACATGTATGTTGTAATGTTGTATCCCTAAGGAATGAAACGAACGTTTTTTCTGGCTTACAATTTTATTTGAAGTCACACATGCCTCAAAATACACTCACCTATATAGAATTGAACGCTGAATCCGAAAATCTGTGAAATAAATCCTCTATATCTCTTTGCTGATGACTCCACTCTCTGCCACTCCATACCTCATCCCTCAGATCGGCAGTCTGCAGCCTCCTCACTCTCTGCAGACCTGGACAAAATCACAGACTGGTCAAACAAGTGGAACATGTCTTTCAATCCTGACCAATCTCACACTCTTACTATGTCTCTCCGAAAAGACCGACTAGAAAACCCTCCCATCTACTTTCTGAACAATCCTCTCCAAGAAGTTCTGTCACTCAAGCTTTTGGGCCTCAATATCTGCCATAATCTTTCCTGGGAAAACCACATTTCCAATCTGGCCTCCAAAGACTTGGCATCCTTCGTCGTGCGAAGTCCTTCCTCGGCACACCTGAGCTCCTTACCACATACAAGGCTTTCATCCGCAGCTCAATGGAATACTGTACCCCCCTCTGGGCCGGTGCTCCTCCCTCACACCTAGCTCGGCTTCACGCTGTTGAAACCAAAGCGTTCAGAATCATTGGAATCTCCCGTGATGACGCAGATTCTGAGGGCCTTTCACTTACTCACCGTAGGCAGGTTGGTGGTCTTTCTGTCTTCTACCGACTCCTCTCCGGCCTTGCCCCCCCAGCTCTGTCTGTGCTCTGCCCCCCAAATATTGCTGCAGGATGCACAAGATCTGCCAGCAACCCTCTTATGGTGAAACTGCCAAAATCAAGACTCTCTGCTCACCTTCACTCTTTCATTCCTCTTTTCTCCCGCCTCTGGAACAAACTCCCTCACTCTCTTCACTCCCACTCCTCCCTCCAGGTCTTTAAAACAGCTGTTCACCACCATCTCTTATCTTCCTCTGTCCAAAACCTTGATCTTTTCTACCCCTGTTAAAACACCCCAAATGTTTTAGCCCTCTTCCACCCCAAAACACCCCAGCCCTCTTCCACCTCTTCATAAGGTCCTGTTATCCTTCACCCATTTGTTTCCATTCTTTCCCTCTCCTGCTCATCACCATTTGTTTCATCTCTCACTTTTAAACTTCCTCAAATCTTGTCCCTCATATATACAGGCACGAAAAGGTAATTTAACATAGAAATTAAAATAATCTAAAATTGTGATGACTCAGTCACAGTTGTCATGAAAAGGATTATGCAAAAAAAAAAAAAAAAAACACATCATATTTCGTTGTCTTGTGACTGAGTATAGTCCTAATCGTTCTTCGAAGTCCTAAACCCTGATCTTAAATTGTTATCTGTATACATATTTTCGAAGCGTTCGTTTGTATTGTTATGGGTTTTGGGGAAGAGTGATATATAGATCAGGTAGATCTGTGTAGGTATCATGCTCCGACTGTCGTGAAGAAATAGAATCACCCCATGTAATAAGTAGAGGACCTGTCTAGCCCGGATGTCGGATTAAGTGTATCTTTGTGATCATACAAGTATGATCCTTGTGCTAACTAGAGTAGAGATTATGCTAATTCCCCTGTTCGTGAGACCTGTGATTTATCCATTGTCCCATATGGCAACGCACATAGACACTAGGGAGGCCCAATAGCCATGCACACACACACACACACACACACACACACACACACACACACACACACATTAAATTCCCTCCTACAATAAAACTCACCGGGAGAACGAGAACAAGCAGGAAGCGCCCGCGCATTGCGCCGGCATGGCGATGGAACATCGAGCAAACAGGCAATGGACACGCTCAGAGGGGCAGTGATTGGACGAGACACCACCAATAGGGAGACGAGGCAGGATGAAGCCCGCTGATTGGTCAAGGCAAGGGCAAGAAGCTGGCCACTGATTGGCCAAAGGAGAGATTATACAAAGATGAGGAAAAACCGACATTTTCCTCTCCCTTCTGCCTTCTCGTGTTGGACCCCCTTTGGTTCTGGATCCCTTCATGCCTGGATATTCTTCTCCTCGCTTTGGACTCTCTTCCCTTCTTCTCCTGCTGCCCCTTACGCCTTCCTCCGCCATCGACTCTCTCCTTTGGTTCCGGACATCGCGAGCGATTGCGCGTGGACGAGGGCGGCTTGGCACTGGAACACCACAAGACCGGGGTGAGCGGGACGGCCGGTGAGGCCTAGCAGCACGTGAACGAGGTGGATTGAGGCCTACTTACCGCCAACACCGGAGCCACGTCCGGAGTGCGTGCTCGGACTGGACGATCGCTGCCAAGGCGCCAATTGAGCCGAGTACACGATAACTTACTTATTTTCATTCCTTTTATTTTCCCTTCGTCCATGTGATACATCTGGTGTGGGAGCACTCCAAATAGAACATTAATTATCGCGCGTTTTATTTTGTATTATCGGCATCCGTGGTAATAAACCTGTTTATTTTTGTAAACTTTACCATCCGTTTTCGTGAGTTAATTTGCAGGGTTGAAGACTGCCGCGCGGGACCGTCAGGTAAAAGCTTCCCACTTTGTCTTCTTCTCTCTTCCTCTCGTGCTTGCACAGTGAAATCTGTATTTGAACTGAATGCCTTTGGAGTTAAAGCTGGCTTTGGCTATCCGTGATTTCCCCGGTATTAATCAAGGGGGAGTCACGCGATAGTATGTTATTTTTTCATGGCCGAACCACAGCACCTAAAGTCCCAAAGTTTGGGTGTAGGTACTACAGAATCTGGGAAAGGTTTTAAGCTACCACATGTTGGCCTTGACGTCCGTTTTGAGGCCACTATAAAGTGTATATTGGGACGTGGGGTCAGGTAATGCTCCCGCTAGCCCACAGGAAAAGGCAACCACCAAATGAAGCCAATAACTCCAAACCTTTTCAATGTTCAACACATCCCCAAACCACCGCCAGGAAAAGCTCATTGCCTGAGACCTCTCCCCCCCCCCCCAACCTCACCATCCTTCCTCATACTCTCCAGGGCAGCCCCTGCTAGTAGATCATAAACGTTGAATAGTCTTTTATGCTTTTCACTTTCTGCATTTTTTCATTCAGTTTTGTGCATTACTTTTCATAAAAGGATGTGAATATGTTATTATGACAAATATTGTGGGCTGGTAGGATATCCCACAACTATCTATAGCCTGGGTTTGAATCCCCACTCAGATATAAACTAAAACCCTGGTGATTCACAAGTAGGGAGATGTATCAATGTGTGCACCATCCATCAGGATGTTAAACTGGGTGTTCCTTTTGACGGTATTGGTTAAAGATCCCATGGTGTCCTTTGAGAAGAGTAGGTCAGTTATTGACGAAGTCGCCAGAGGCATTATGTTTTCAGGTTGTCCGTCCGGCTGTCTGTCCGTCCATCCGTGATAGGTTTTCGTTTCTGCGATAACTTGAGAATGGCTGAAGGGATCTTAGTCAAGCTTGGTGCAGGTATGTATAATGAGGTAAAGATGAACTGATTAGATTTTGGGGTCACGAGGTCAAAGGTCAGAAGTCATGTTAGGTAAAAATCCCGTTTCCGTGATAACGTATGAACCAGTGATGGGATTCGCACCAAATTTGGTACACTTATGTAGAATGATGGAAAGATGAACTGATTCGATTTTGGGGTCAAGAGGTCAAAGGTCAAAGTCTAATATGTCTATAGCTTGAGAACGGCTGAAGTGATCTAAATCAAACTTAGTACAGGTATGTATAATGATGTAAAGATTAACTGATATTTTGGGAGCAAAGGTCAAAGTCTGTAATATGTCTATAACACTTGAGAACGGCTGAAGTGATCTAATTCAAACTTGGTACAGGTATGTAAAATGATGTAAAGATTAACTACTTAGAATTTTGAGCCAAGAGGTCAAAGGTCAAATCTGTAATATGTCTAAAACTTGAGAACAGCTAAAGTGATCTCATTCAAAGTTGGTACAGGTACAGTCGTGGCCAAACATATTGGCATCCTTGCACTTTTTTCAAATAATGCACCATTTGGTCCAAAGAATTGTTGAAATTAAAAAATATTTTGGTGTCCACATATGTATTTCTTTGGTTTGCAGTGGAGCAAAACAAAAAAAGCTGAAAAAATTACTAAATCTTAGCTTATTCCACACAGAAATCCTAAAATGGCCCGGCCAATATTATTGGCACCTTTCAGAAGTTGTTAAAATAATTAGATTTCAAGCAGGTGATTCTCCTTTACTTTGGAATTGAACTCATTTGTGGTGAGTTTCAGGTGCCTGAACTATAACAAGCGTTACGCCTAGGTCCCCCGTTGGTGAAATGATGCGAGTTGACAAAGTGGAAGACGCAAGGCGGCCATCTTGGATTTTGACGTGGCGACCAAATTTTCAATAGCGTTCTTCCTTATGCGGAGATACACCCACACACCAAATTAGAAGTTGGTACTTCGCTTATTTTTCAAGATATTCATCTCACAAGGTTCGGACATACATGGCGGCGGCCATCTTGGATTTTGACATGGCGACCCAATTTTCAATAGCGTTCCTCCTTATGCCGATACACCCACACACCAGATTAGAAGTTGGTACTTCGCTTATTTTTCAAGATATTTCGCTCACAAGGTTCAGACATATATATGGTGGCGGCCATCTTGGATTTTGACGTGGCGACCCAATTTTCAATAGCGTTCGTCCTTATGCCGAGATACACCCACACACCAAATTAGAAGTTGGTACTTCGCTTATTTTTCAAGATATTCATCTCACAAGGTTCGGACATGCATCGCGGCGGCCATCTTGGATTTTGACGTGGCGACCCAATAGATACACCCACACACCAGATTAGACGTTGGTACTTCGCTTATTGTTCGAGATATTTCGCTCAAGCTTCAGACATATATATGGTGGCGGCCATCTTGAAATTGACGTGGCGACCCAATTTTCAATAGCGTTCGTCCTTATGCCGAGATACACCCACACACCAGATTAGAAGTTGGTACTTCGCTTATTTTTCAAGATATTCATCTCACAAGGTTCAGACGTACATGGCGGCGGCCATCTTGGATTTTGACGTGGCGACCCGATTTTAAACAGCGTTCTTCCTTATGCCTAGATACACCCACACACCAGATTAGAAGTTGGTACTTCGCGTATTTTTCAAGATATGCAGGTTACAAGGTTCAGACATGCATGGCATCAGACATACATGGCGGCGGCCATCTTGGATTTTGACGTGGGTTGCTCCCACACACCAAATTCGAATGCGGTCCTTCGCTTACGCACGCACGCCTGCACGCACGCCCGCACACACGCATGGACGGACGGACACACGGACGGAGGGGAAAGCCATAGTCCCCCTTTCGCTCCGCTGAGCGACGGGGGACAAAAATCACACATTCAACTAGTTTGAATAGACAAAAGGAGTCATTCTGCTGTTTTGTGTCACTGTATGTGTACCGCAATGAGCATGGAGACAAGAAAGAAAACCAGAGAATTGTCTGAGGAGGTCAGACACAAGATTGTAGCCAAGCATGGACAATCTCAAGGCTACAAGTCCATCTCTAGAGACCTTGATGTTCCGGTGTCCACCGTACGCTTTATCAGGAAGTTTAAGGCCCTTGGCACTGTTGCCAACCTCCCTGGACGTGGCTGCAAGAGAAAACTTGATTGAAGATTGCAGCAAAGGATTGTTCGAATGGTGGAGAAAGGACCTCAAACAACTGCCAAACAGATTCAAGCTGACGTTCAGACACAAGGTATGACAGTTTCAACTCGTGCCATCTATCGCCAACTCAATGAAAGGGGGTTATATGGTTGGAGACCCAGGAGGACCACACTGCTGAGAGATAGACATAATAAAGCCCATCTGGAGTTTTCCAAAACACACCTGAACAAGCCAAAATCCTTCTGGGAGAATGTCCTGTGAACAGATGAGACCAAATTAGAGCTTTTTTGGAAAGCACATCATCTCTATGTTTGCACAAAACAAAATGAAGCCTTCAAATAAAAGAACACCTTCCCCACAGTCAAACATGGAGGAGGTTCAGTGATGTTTTTAGGTTGCTGTGCTGCCTCTGGCACTGGGTACCTTGAATGTGTGCATGGCATCATGAAATCAGGAGATGACCAAGGCATTTTGCAGTGCAATGTTCAAACCAGTGTGAGAAAGCTGGGTCTCCGTCGAAGGTCATGTGTCTTGCAGCAGGACAATGACCCCAAACACACTTCAAAAAGTACCCAGGAATGGTTCAAGACAAAACACTGGACTGTTCTGAAGTGGCCAGCAATTAAACACCTGTGGTGAGATCTGAAAACAGCAGTTGGGAGAAGGCACCCTTCAAATCTGGGAGAACTGGAGCAGTTTGCACAAGAAGAGTGGGCCAAACTGCCAGTGGAGAAGTGTAGGATTGTTTGACTGCATTCATAGCTCCAGGAAGCACTTGACTGCAGTTATTTTGTCCAAAGTCTGTGCTACCATCCATATATTAAGTCTAGGGTGTCAATAATTTTGTCAATGCCATTTCTTTTTATTTTCTGAATTAAAAGGATATATTAAGTTCTGAATCAAAAACAAAGGTTCTGTAATATTAACAGTGAAATAAACAATTGTGGAGACCAAATACTTTTGTCAATTTCAACTTATTTTTCGAGAAAATTGTGTTATTTGAAAAAGGTGCAAGGGTGCCAATATTTTTGGCCACGACTGTATATATAATGATGTAAAGATTAACTGATTAGATCTTGGGGGCAAAGTTCAAAGGTCAAAGTTCTAATGGGTCTATAACTTGAGAACGGCTGAAGTGATCCAATTCAAACTTGGTACAGGTATGTATGATGATGTAAAGATTAACTGATTAAATTTTGGGGCCATAAGTTCAAAGGTCAAAGTCGGTAATAGGTCTATAACTTGAGAACGGCAAAATGGATCTCATTCAAACTTGGTACAGATATGTTTAGTGATGTAAAAATTAACTGATTAAATTTTGGGGGCAAGAGGTCAAAGGTCAGAGGTCATGTCAGGTAAAAATGTGATAACTTGAGAACATCTGTATGGATTTCAAGCACACTTGGTACAAGTATTATAATGATGTAATAATGTGGGCGGAGGCATATCGGTCGACGTCGTGACGTGTCGTTCGTTACCTTTGAGAAACAAATTACAAATTCCTGCTTGGACTGGGGTTTCAAGTAATCTGTTTTTCTCGGAGGTCCCCTGACACCAAGTTACACTGCTTGCTATCTCAGTGTAGTTGCTGCATGGGCAGCAGCTTCTGCACTCCGTACAAACATACAAGGTGCTTCGCATGTTTCATGTGAGCGACCTTCTTTGGGTACAAAGGGGCAAACAACACATGACCAATGTCATCGTAATATCGATTTATCTTCCTTCAATAAAACTTCTTCCTCCCACCTTACTAATCCACCAACTGCCACTCTTCTACAGTCATGGCCAAAAATATTACCACCCTTGCACTTTTTCCAAAAACTCACAATTTTCTCCAAAAATAAGTTGAAATTGACAAAAGTATTTGGTCTCCACAATTCTTTATTTCACTGTTAATATTACAGAACCTTTGTTTTTGATTCAGAACTTAATATATCCTTTTAAATCAGAGAATAAAAATAAATGGCATTGACAAAACTATTGACACCCTTGACTTAATATTTAGTAGCACAGCCATTGGACAAAATAACTGCAGTCAACCGCTTCCTCGAGCCATGAATGAGCTTCCTACACCTCTCTACTGGCAGTTTGGCCCACTCTTCTTCTGCAAAGTGCTCCAGTTCTCCCAGATTTGAAGGGTGCTTTCTCCCAACTGCTGTTTTCAGATCTCCCCACAGGTGTTCAATGGGATTTAGATCTGGACTCATTGCTGGCCACTTCAGAACAGTCCAGCATTTTGGCTTGAACCATTCCTGGGTGCTTTTTAAAGTGTTTGGGGTTCATTATCCTGCTGCAAGACCCATGACCTTCGATGGAGACCCACCTTTCTCACACTGGGTTCAACATTGTGCTCCAAAATGCCTTGGTTAGCTCCTGATTTCATGATGCCATGCATAGATTAAAGGCACCCAGTGCCAGAGGCAGCACAGCAACCTCAAAACATCACTGAATATCTTCCATGTTTGACTGTAGGGAAGGTGTTATTTTCTTTGAAGGCTTTATTTTGTTTTATGTAAACATAGAGATGATGTGCTTCACCAAAAAAGCTCTAATTTGGTCTCGTGTGTCCACAGGACATTCTCAAACAAGGATTTTTACTTGTTCAGGTGTAATTTCGGTCTCTCTCTCAGCAGTGGGGTCCTCCTGGGTCTCCTACCATATAACCCCTTTCATTGAGTTGGCGACGGATAGTGCAAGTTGAAACTGTCATATCTTGTGTCTGAATAGCAGCTTGAATCTGTTTGGTAGTTGATCAAGGTGCTTTCTCCACCATTCAAACAATCATTCGCTGCAATCTTCGATCAAGTTTTCTCTTCGTCCACGGAGGTTGGCTACAGTGCCATGGGCCTTAAACTTCCTGATAACATTGTGTATGGTGAACACAGAAACATCAAGGTCTTGGGAGATGGACTTGTAGCCTTGAGATTGTCCATGCTTGGCTACAATCTTGTGTCTGATCTACTCAGACAATTCTCTGGTTTTCTTTCTTTTCTCCATGCTCATTGCAGTACACACAGTGACACAAAACAGCAGAATGACTTTTTCTCTATTCAAACTGGTTGAATGAGTGATTGTTATATTGCAGGCACCTGAAACTCACCACAGGTGAGTTTAATTCCAAAGTAAAGGAGAATCACCTGCTTGAAATCGAATTATTTGTAACAACTTCTAAAAGTTGCCAATAATATTGTCCGGGCCATTTTAGGATTTGTGTGGATTAAGCTATGATTTTGTCATTTTCTCAGCTTTTTTTTTGTTTTGTTCCACTGCAAATCAAAGAAATACATATGTGGATACCAAAATATTTTTAAATTTCAACAATTTTGTGGAGGAAATGGTGCACTTTTTTTCAGCTAATGCAAAGGTGCCAATATTTTTGGCCACGACTGTATCTCTCACATGTTAAGTACAAAGAGTCAAGAAGTGTTTGCAGATGCAGCAAAGGTTTAATTTCGCACCCAGGCGGACAGACTTACAAAATCACACAAAAGACATTGGCAGAATAAATTAAGGCAATATTTATGACACATTGTATAACCTTTTAAAACAAAATCCTTACACCTGTCAACAATGTAAACTGAGCGCTTTGTATTTGTTTGTAATCATACAGGTCATTGCATTTTTGTGAATGAAGAAATTGGTGAAATACAGATTTATTGCCTTGTTTGTGCCTTTGTGGCAAACATAAGTGACACCGGGTAGCTTTCTACATTGAGCCTTCTTACAGCGTGACTGCCATGACAGTCTTGGTAGGGTCCCCACTTCAAGAATGTATTTTCTTATGGGTTTCCTTTCCATGACCTGGCAATAATTGCTGCTTCAGACCTACAACGCTGTACATACATAATACAAAATTTACTAAAATAAACAAAAGAAAGGTTAAAAATAATAAACAGAACAGCACAATATTGGCAATAATAATATCCAGCAGCACGTCTCGGTTTTAGTTCAACCACAACATCGGGAAAATTAGGTACAAAGGAAGGACCAGGAATATTTGCAAAGTGCGTCGATTATTAAAACAGCACTTTCACCTGGTGTTGCTGCTGCGAGTCGACAAATCCAATACCTTGCTCGACAATCACAATGTTACGACCCCAAGCATTGAAAAATCAACGTGTAAAGAATCTAGTATCAATTCTTAAACATAAAGTCTTCAAGACAGCTGTTCACCACCATCTCAGATAGTCCCCAATCCGAAACCATTATCCTTTCTACCTTCAATAACCTGAGTTTCCTTCTGTATCCATCTTGTCCACCCCATGCATCCTCACCTGCCCCCAATTTCTCGCCACACCGAACCTTTGTTCGCCTCCATCTTTCTTGGCCTTTGGCTCTACTGTTGGTGCTTCCCCCGCTCTCTACTCTTCCTTTTGTCCTGTTGCATCCTGATCTGTTAGTGTGCTAGTACTCGTTAGTGTTCCACGAGCCTCGACTATTGATCCAAAAAAAGGAATCATCGTGTCTGCAGACGCCCCTTTTCAAGCAGAAAAGGCAGGTGAGGAACTATTGTGTATCCCAGAGAACTGAAGACAAAGTTAAGAGCAATATTGCTTGGCCCGGAGATACGTCTGGAAATTGAGAACGAGTATGTGCTGCTGGCACAATGTAACATCAATCAGTTGATTTATGAAAGTACCATTGGAAATATCTTACCAAGTCGAAATAATAAAATGGGAAGACTATATTATGCATCCACCATATATGTGGTTTTGTACTTATTTCTACGTGCTAGTAAATACGTAGCAAAACAAATCTTTCCAGCATTATGCACCATGTGAAAGAGTTGGAGGTACAGTTGGAGACCCAGCGAGATCAGATACTGTTTTCAACGACTGTCGGTAAGGTAAGAAGGCTCCCGAAGCTCATTGGTCGAGCACGTGCTTGGGGAACGAACTTGGTAGGAATTATTGGAAAATTCCACGATAAACAGTTAAAAACAAACTCTCACGCAGAGGTGCCAGAACAGTACGCCATTCAGGCCTCGACGGCCGAACAGAAGAAATATCACCGAAAAATAAAGTCTGCCTGGCTTTCGATATAAGAATACCACGGCGCTTTGTGAGCGCGAAACACAAATCACAGAAAAATCGAGATTAAAAATCCATGTTCTCGAAGACCCAAAGCTGCAATACATAGAAATCGCATCTCTGCAATCATGTAGCTGCACACACTTTACCGTGATAATTAAAAATAGAAATGCACCATTTGAGCATGCTAACAATGTCAACTATGGGTTCTGTGCAGTCTGCTAAAAAAACAATCAGTGATACATCCCCAAATAATCAACTTTCCATTCGTATCGAATCCATTTCTGCTATACCGAATCGTTTGGGAAAGCCACATGTCGCATGTGCTAACCAGCCGCTCCGGGTCCTCATGATGCTTTGGTGAGCAATGACGAGCTAGTTAGTTATATGTAATCCGATATGTTACTTCCTCACGTTCTCACCGAATATTCGAATATTCAAAACCGAATATTCGATAATTTGGAAGAAAATGGGTGGTGTTTAACCACACTACTCTTGCATAGTGTCAGCATAATAAAAAGCATAAACTGGAATAGGTAAATTAATATAACTGAGTATGGAATATTAACAGACCGCACAGGACATTCAGTGTGTGTGTGTGTGTGTGGGTGTGTGCATGCTTGTGCATGTGTATAACTCTTATATAATAACTAATAAATTATTTATTTTATCTGCACATCACCACTGCAAGTTTATAGCACCGATTCTGTAAAAAAGTTTCACATACAAAGCACAGCACCAAAAATTTCCGAAGATAGCATATTTGATACGCAGGGCAATTGCACGCACACACACGCACACACACACACACACACACACACACACACACACACACACACACACTCCAAACCGACCACCCTCCCCTCCCAATAAAGTTTATTCCAATGGCTGTAGCCATTAATACAACCTCCATATAGCCATGCAGAGTTCGAATGTCAAAAGAACGGTGGAGAACTGGTATCCAAGTGGGTGGAAACAGAAAGTTGCGCTTTTCTCAAAACCAACAGTTATGTTTGGGGATTTCGATGTCACTGAAGACTGCAGTTCTGCATAGCAGGAAAGTGACCTCCAGGTATAATAGCAGAAGGCAAGAAGGCCCTGCCTTTTGTTTTGCGGACATTTCACTGGCCACATTTCAAAAAGAAGGTAGCTGCTCTTCTTCTAAATTGTTCATCACAAGTTCAGTCAAATGACTTGATCAGAACAGTTACCGGTCAACTCACCATACAATTATGACATTTGATTGTTTTCTGCTAGCAAGGTCAATGAAATCCTGTACAAAGAATATAACATTTAGGGTAACAATTGATGAAAGTATGTGGCTACTTCAGCAGGCATGAGCTGCCATAACCAGGTTGTAAGATGGCAACTTGGACATCCAGCAGGTAACTTGGCAGGCTTTAATACGCAGCTGGTAACTGGTAGTTTGGAAGTTCCTATTGGGATTGCAATGTTCCATGGGATGTATGGCGAGTTGATTGCAGCTGGTTATTGCTGATAGTATTCACGGCAGCCATCAGCCCGATCATGGTTGCCTTCGGGCAGTTGGGATGCTATGAAGAACAACTCTAAAAGATTCAGGGGAAGCAATGCAGTCACATGTTTGAACGCAGCTCAGCCTGACAAGTCATTCTCCAGTCCTCAAGCTGACCAGAGGTGATTTTTCCACCATGCTGCACACAGGAAGTTCAAAATACAATCTATTTAAGCACCAAAACTGAAGCAACAAAGGAGGAAGCCTGGGCTAGTTGTTGCTAAGCCTAAAAAAGGCTGCCCTGCATAAATAACAATCACCACTGCTGAAAATGCAGGAGGCTAGGCACAAATACCATATGACATTTCTTAGTAACGTGGGGAATCAAGCTAGCAAAGAGCAGCATTCCAGCTTGGAAACTGCAAGCACCAAGCTAGCAGTCTTCATCCATGAAAAGAAATGGTGCTAAGTTAGATTGGCAAGCATATGATCCAAACAGTGACTCAATGATTGGAGGCGTCTGTCTAACAGTTATTGTCCAAAAACAGCATATAATAATATATCCATGGAATTAAAGCACCATTATGATGTAACAGGAAAGAAAAAGGTGACAGAAGTAGTTTGTGTAATTATTTAGATACACTCTCCCTCTCTCTCTCCCCCAAACAACTGTCATTCTGTTTATATACATTGTACCTGGGAGACACAAAATGTACAGAAACAATTGAAATGAAATTCTAATGAAGTACCATATATTACAGACATATTCACCCTTTACTATGTCTCTCCCTTAAGCCCCTCTTACCTCTCTCATAAACCCTTAAATCATTATGGAGTGGTGTCTGACCCTTTCCAGCTTTATAAGTCACAAGCATAGCACAGCGGCTAAGGCCGAGTCGTGAAAAAGTTTTGGAAAGTCGAATGTGGTTCAACAGACTTGCCTTTAGGTGGGCAAGCCATTTCTTAAACGGGTGTGAAAGTTTCCGTGTCCCTGAAAGTTTGTCTTGTAGCCACATTTAGCCTGCCTTAAGGTTGCTGCCAGCTTTGTTCCTTGTATTCTCTGAATTTCCAACTTCCTTTGTTTCATGTTCTTTTTCTGTTCCTTCCATGCTGAACACCTTGCCGGATATGTAACGAATGATGCTTTCGGCATTATGGCCAGATTGCAGAATAAGAATAGCTTCGTCGCTAATGCGTTTGCCACAATGTTCTTAAATCCTTGGTATTAGTCTGCTTAAGTGACGGCACTCGCTTTGTGTCGTTTGAAGGGACAGTACTTGTAAATATCCCTGTATTGCATATGAATGAATAAAATAAATCCTTCAAACTCCAAGTGTTTCCTAGTCCTTGTTTATAATATTGTTTAAAACTCTCTCGCTCAACTTTAGTGCCATCTATTTATTATGTATGCAAATATTGTAGAACTTTTGAGACTTCCCCCTCCATCTATACAAGCCCCTCTACCTCTAATTACTCCTATTCCATCCCCAACCCGCTTTTCTCTTCTATCATCCTCCTTTATCTTCCTTTTCTCGATTTAGCCCCCATCACCCCCATTATGTCTACATAATAAATAGATGGTCCCTTTTACATTCACAATTGCAGCTCCTTTATACTTGCATCTGGACAGAAACAGGGGGTGAAAATTTATCCTCTGAGAAGCTGGTATCAATAAATAAAATAAAATACAGATAAATTGGAAATTGGAAGAAAAAGAGGAGAGGTAAGTTAAATTTGGGAGGAGAAAGGAGACAGGAATGATCAATGAGAGAAGGACAGGATGAATAAAGAAGAGGAAATAGATTCACAAAAAAGGTTCAGTACATATAAAATGTAAGGGTAACCAGGTGAGGGAACAAAAGAGGAGGAGAAGGCAATAACTTAAAAGTGACGAGAACACGCACATGAGGGATAAGGAGGACCAGAAAAGCAGGGGTGCATACAAAGAGGAAAGCCAATCAATGAGTAAGTGAAGAATGAAAAGCTGGGAGAGGAAAACCCGAATGAAATGTGAAACAAAACAAAAAGATGGTCGGCCATCTTAGATGGAGCACTATAGGCATAACGACCAAGTGGGGAGTTATACACCTGAGATTCCAATTACCAGGGGTTGGGGGAGGGAAGGGGTACTTGTTAACATCCCCATGCTGACAATGTAATTTACCGAGTGGTTTCAGTTGCTTTAAAAAAAAAAAAAATGGCTCTGATGTGTTTAAAACAGGAACTTGGGCCCTGTTCTAAAAATAAAGTTTCCTTCTTTCAAGTTAAAGGCCCCCTCCCCCTTCTTTTCCAATAATTTAGGCATTGCTTCGAATTCCATTTTGCCAAAGTACCTATAATTTCATGCTCCACTTCCTCTTTCCAAAATAAATGTCAATTCTACAGCTGGCCGAACACACTGCCACACACTGCCACACACTGCCACACACTGCCATGCACTCCCACACCAACCCTTCTCCCTTCCCCCAACACCGCCCCCTCGCCACCCCCACCCGAACATTCAGGCCACCAACTGGTCCGCTCCCGGCTCGCTGCTGGAGTGTGCTTGAAGCTGAGGTAGACTTAGCTCGTGCCGGTGGGCAGTGGCCTGAGGTGAACACATATAAAGAAAGCAAAGAAATTAGGTAACAGATTCAAGAACGAAAGAAAATTAAAGATATTTACTGAACTCCATAATACAGTGAGCACATGATCTTGAGCTTTGGTTGCTTTTTTTGATTACTTATTCAGGCAGAAAACAAACATATCCAGTAAATAAGGTAACTTTCCACACACATCACCTGCTCTAAATCTCCACCTTATATGCAAACCCACTCTCCCACCTAATTTACATAACATATGATTTAAAGAATGTCTGTTCTTAATGCAGCATTTGATACAAGGTAGAACTCACCATAATATTATTATTAATTATTATACAATTAAATACAATACAAATAAATAAATAAATACAAATACTGTACAATAAATACAATTAAATAAATAAAAATACAAATATAAATATAAGTACAATTACAATTGATAAATACAATTACTATAAATACAATTGTAAAAATAGAACAACAATTATCCCGTGCACATGAAGCGAAAAGAGGGGTTAAGCAATAGGGTAATGTCTGTCCATCTCTCTGTCCACAAACGTCAGTTTATGAACTAGGAACAACTTAATTTCAATTGAATGTTATATTTTCAACATGAACTGGAACGTCAATCGGAAAATGAACCTGTAGCTTAGCAGTACTTTGTCTCTGAATTCATCCCGATCGCACATGCGCAGAGAGGAGTGAGATAATTTATTCACTCTGTCTGCCAGGCAGTCAAAATAACCACCTTTAGAGGCCATTTTTCCCCGCAAGCGGGGGTTGGCCTTTTTCGGGAACCGTGGTTGTTGTTGTTTTTTGATCCCCTTTTTGAAGCAATGTTTTACGGCCGGATGCCCTTCCTGACGCCAACCCTTTTTGCCGCCTTTAACGACAAGCAGGGAATTACCAGTGAACTGGTACTCAATTTGCCGACCTCGGAAGGATGACAGGCTGAGTCAACCCCCCTGGTGTTAATTCAGCGATCGACCGCGATTCGAACCCAGGATCCTAGGATCCTAAGCCGGCACCCTAGCCGCTAGCCCAACACCAGGCCCAACACCACAACGGCACCCACCAACAACTAGTCAAACAAGATTGAAAATCATTCCAAACAGGAAACATCCCGTTTTTAAGGATGTTATAAAGGACACAAACAACAGGCACTAATTACTAATGTAACGTGTTAGATAGGGTGATGTAATAGACACTATTCCAACAGCGGTAAAATGATTCGGAATTAATTTTTTATATGATCTTTACAACCTTTCTTTTATTTAAATTGAATTATATACTGTGGGACCCCGCCACTTGTGGGGGATACGTTCCTGGAAGATCTGGAATGTATCCCCCTGGAAAATCTGAAACCGCGAATAGCTTTTATGGGGGGGTTTAATGGACAATCTTTGAACACTAGCGGGGTCACCCGTGGGAATCCCACGGGCATGGATGTGTGCGACATTTCGACATATTGAGTTCGATGCTGCACCTGCACATTCAGTTATATAAAATGGTTACTGGCAATTGATCACATCCACAAATGATGTAATCCACACAATTTATGTACTTCACATAACGTTAATAGGAATACATGCCCGTGTAGATGGGAAATACAGTTTGTTTGAAATAAATCACAAATATCAGAAGAAAGTTTTTAAAATTTAGAACTATTCTCACTCAGAGTGAAACATCACCGTAATATTATGCGGTTGCTTCAACGTTTTCGGTGAATTATATGTCATTCCCATCTACACAGGCATGTATTCCTATTAACGTTATGTAAAGTACATAAATTATGTGGATTACATCATTTGTGGATGTGATCAATTGCCAGTAACCATTTTATATAACTGAATGTGCAGGCGCAGCATCTAACTCAATATGTCGAAATGTCACACACATCCATGCCCGTGGGATTCCCACCCGTGGGAATCCCACGGGCATGGATGTGTGTGACGAATTTTAAATATATGTCGACTGTTATTTTAGGCGGTGTATTTTCGTTTATCATCATGGCGCGATTTAAAAATATATATCTCTGCATTTTCCTCTCCAATACCTCCTCACACTTTACACACACACCGGCCCATGTTTACATATACACACACACACACACACATATACACCCACACACATATACACATACACACACACGTACATCGACACACATGCACACACACACACACACACACACACACACACACACACACACACACACGTACAGACACATATACACATATACACATATGCAAATATGTATACACATATGTATCCACATATACACATATATGCACATTATACACATATATACATCTCCACACACACACACATACACATACACAAAAACAGACACGCACACACACGTACAGACACCTATACACACATACACACACACAGACATATATACACATACAACAACAACATGCATTTTAAGGCCATTTTCCCTGCTAGAGCGGGGGTTAGCCTACATACACATACACACACATATATACACACGCACGCGCACACACACACACACACGTACACACACACACACACACGTACACATGTCCCACATGTATATATCCCACATCCCACATGTATATACATGTTTAAAGTGTACGTGCCCTTCCCCCCTCCCCCGCCCGGCAACGCTGGGTACTTCTGCTGGTAACTAATAAAATAAAAACGAAGAAATATCTCTCGGTAATTTCATGAAACTCGGTGGAATTGGATGAAATTCGCTCGGTGAATTCACTCGGTGTATTCGGTTCGGCTCGGTTCACTCGGTTTAAAGAAAAAGCGATAATGTCGACATGTTGCTGTCTGTGTCATGTTGGGCGGTGTATGATACCTGTTGGCTGTTGGGCGGTGATATGGTGTATTTTTTAAAATATATCTCTGCATTTTCCCGCGTTGCTGACACCGAGTCGTTCTTCATCGACTGTGTCATTCATTTTGGAAATGGAAGTTTCCACGCAACGCATGAATTGTCACGAGTCAAGAGGAAGTGTCTCGTCATCATCAAATGACAAATATATTACATTGTGAAAAATAAAGATTTCAAATAAACCTATTTAAAGTGTATGCGCAAATAACTAATAAATAAAGAAACGAAGAAATATCTCTCGGTAATTTCCTGAACCATATTTTACTTCCGGCTGATAATGTTGAATGAAATAAAAACGAAGAAATATATGTCGTTTTGTGACGACTGTCATCAAAAGTAAACGGTGAATTCATTCGGTTTATTCGGTTCGGCTCGGTTCACTCGGTTTAAAGAAAAAGCGATAATGTCGACATGTTGCCGTCTGTCATGTTGGGCGGTGTATGATACATGTTGGGCGGTGTATGATACATGTTGGGCGGTGTATGATACATGTTGGGCGGTGTATGATACATATTGGGCGGTGGTTGGCGGTTGGGCGGTGATATGGTGTATTTTTTAAAATATATCTCTGCATTTTCCCGCGTTGCTGACACCGAGTCCAAAACCATCGATAAAAATGAAATCATATGGTGAGTTAGATTGGAGATAAAGGCGTGAGAGAGACTCAATGGCCTTGAAGTTACAGGTGTTTGAGAATTCATTTCGTTCTATAAACGGCAACTTTCATCGGATTTTCTTCCCATTTTTTTTCAACCGAGTCTAAAACTATGTTAGCGACTGTGAAAAATGAAATGATATATCGAATTTGATTTGAAATAAAACTGGGAGAGAGAGCAAGACACCACGGGCCTACAAAACAGGCCTCAAAGCTATGCGAGTTAATAAAATGGTGGATATTTGTTTATAATTATATGAAGCCTCTCCCAGAATGGGTGGAGCTATGGGTGGAGCTACTCTGCAAACCGAGTAAGCCACACCCCGGACAGACACCCAACAGATAGACAGACAGACAGACAGAATCATCTACGGCTATTATAATATAGATGACTGTGTGTCCACCAGTTAAAAGATCTAAAAGACTGAGGACCCAAAAGACCCCAAGGACCCAGAAGACCCCAAAATCACAAAATACCCTGTAGACTGTTAAAGACACAAAAGACCATTCAGACCCATAAGACCCCAAGGACCCAGGAGACCTCAAGGACTCTGAACTCAGAATAACCTGAAGACTCAAAAGACCCAAATGACTGAAAAGAACCAATGTACCCCAAAGACCCAAAAGACCCCAAGGATCCAAAAGACCCCAAAGATCCAAAAGACCCAAACAACCCAAATGATAGAGAGGACCCAAAAGACCCCACTGACTCAGAAGACCCCTAAGGACTTTGAAGATCTAAAATACCCCAAAGACCCAAAAGACCCAAAATACACCAAAGACCCAGAAGATTGAAAAGACACAAAATATCCCAAAGACTCTTAAAGACCCCAAAGACCAAAAAGGTCGAAAAGACCCCGAAGGCCCAAAGGACCCAAAGACCGAAAAGACCCCAAAGACCCAAAATATCCCGGTTACTGAAAGATTTGAAAAGACCCCAAAGACCCAAAAGACCCCAAGACCCAAAATATCCCAAAGACCCAGAAGACCCAAAAAAAAACAAAGACCGAAAAGATCGAAAAGACACCGAAGACCCAAAAGACCCGAAATACCCAAACAATCCAAAAGACTGAAAAGACCCTGAAGACTCCAAAGACCCAATTACCCCTAAGACACAAAATACCCCAAAGACCCGTAAATACCCTGATCCAGATCGAGGACCCAAAATGCTCAAATGACTCAAAAGACCGAGATAACCCAAAATACGCCGATGAACCAGAAGACCCAAAAGACGCTGAAGACCCAAATGACCCAGAGGACACAAAAGACCCCAGGGACCCAAAAGACCCCATGGACACAAAATACCCCATGGACACAAAAGACCCAATAGACACAAAAGACCCCATGGACACAAAAGACCCAATAGACACAAAAGACCCCATGGACACAAAAGACCCCATGGACACAAAAGACCCCATGGACACAAAAGACCCCATGGACACAAAAGACCACATGGACACAAAAGACCACATGGACACAAAAGACCCCATGGACACAAAATACCCCATGGACACAAAAGACCCCATGGACACAAAAGACCCCATGAACACAAAAGACCCCATGGACACAAAAGACCCCATGGAGACACAAAAGACCCCATGGACACAAAAGACCCCATGGACACAAAAGACCCCATGGACACAAAAGACCCCATGGACACAAAATACCCCATGGACACGAAATACCCCGAGGACACAAAATACCCCAATGACTCCGAAGACCCCAAATAAGAGTAATTATGCCTCTTACATTGGAATATGTAGACGGTAGCTTGCAAACTGAGCCTTAAGGTCGGTGTACAGAAGCGGTATTTTTGTAATCACAATAAATACAAGGAACAGGGAGGTGAAATTTGCTGCACGTGATGTGCAATGCGCGCAGAGTAAGACGAATGTTCATTTACGTCTGTATTATGTCGAATAAATAAAGATTATATAAGCACCCCTGACACGAGGCCCAGACTTCAGACTTTGGCAATTTGGCATGCTCACTGTTTTGGGCCACAGCTCGGGCCTGCCTTTTTTACAATGAAAAAAAGGTAAAAAGTCAAACATTTGAACAGCCTTGGACGTGCACCTTGACCCCATGGCCAAGGCACGTCAACAAGGCTGTCCCAATAACATTACACATGCGCCTCAACCCCGAAGGGGAAGCACATGGTCATTCAAACGCATGCTTCATGCCTCCGAGGGGCCACAATGCATGGTCATACAATTGGGACCACTCCTCTTAACAGGAGTAAGACCCCATAATCCACCAGCAGGGCATTACTCCTGCCAGGTCCGATTTTGCAGGCTTGGTTACCACCACAGGACGGCACACTGCAAAAAAATTTGGCATGCTCACGTGTCTGTACTATCAAAAACTGTTCCAACCCGTCATTTTTGACGGGCTTTATACTAATATATATATGGTACTTCCTGACTTGAATGGAGAGAATCAGCCACGGATTATGTCTCACTCGGCAAACACCGCATAATCCACAAGAAACAAGCATGTGTCTATCACAAACACATTTGTTTCCGCCAATGCAAACAAACCAGCAGGTACATGTGATGGGGCGGATAATATATTAAAACGTACAGAGCGAATTTGTGCTTCCTGTAAATTAAATAAGCTGTGGTTCCTGCTGGGAGTGGATATTATTTCAAGTCATAAAAAAATACGTGAATTATCTGCAAGTAAACTATAATATATCTCATTAGCTTTGTATAATACCGTCTGTCTCTGTATATGCACTCCAAAACCGTTGGATGGAATGAGTTGAAACTTGGTGGTTGTATTTAGGGTGTGCATTGCATCTTTTAGAAAGTTTGAATGGATGGTTATGATCAATTTATGTTTTGACAATAAAGTGAGCGAATTATCATACTATAGTGTTTGTTAGTTATAACTTGTATTTTAACATTAACAGTTCTTTGTATGAAAACCCATTCGCTTCAGGCCGGATTTTAAAGCCAAACTTTAACTGTCCAGGGTGCATTCACTGTCCAGGGCCTGGACAGTGTCAGGAGTAATTATCCCGCAAGTATTACAAATGCTTTCTCAATCTATGAAAAACGCATGCCTCCAAAGCATCAAAATATTGTCAGGAAAACAAGTAATATGAAGTGAACACAGAGCTGTGGGGAGCCAAGAGGACCAGTAAAAGTGTCTGATCTACTACTGATGATATGATACTGACCTTTATTTTTTTATTTTTTGTATACAAAGTCGAGGCTCGTGTAAGAGCCAACACATAAAACACAAAAAACATAAACAGAGACAAATAAAACATACAATAAAGGGAGCGGGAGACAAGAGGGGGAGAGCGAGGGAAGCACACAAGCACAAAAACAGTAAAGAACAGGGGCATCGGTAGATCAGTGGAAAGGAGAGGGGTTGCGAGGGGTGGGAGGGGGGAAGGGGGGGAGGGGAAACGGTATAAAACAAATGGACATTGCGAGGACTTTCAGGAAAGAAGGCGGAATTTGAAAAAGGTGGATTTGGGGTGTATTAATGGGGGTAGAAAAGATCAAGGTTATGGATGGGGGAAGATAAGAGATGGTGGTGAAAAGCTGTTTTAAAGACCTGGAGGGAGGAGTGGGATTGAAGAGAGTGAGAGTTTGAACCAAAGGTGGGAGAAAGGAGGGATGAAAGAGTGAAGGTGAGTAGAGAGTCTTGATTTTGGCAGATCTTATGCATCCTGAACGAATATTTGGGGGCCAGAGCACAGACAGAGCTGGGGGAGCAGCCTGCCTGCGGTGAGCGAGTGACCGGCCCTCAGAATCAGCTTCATCGCGGGAGATACCAATGATTATGAAAGCTTTGGTTTCAACAGCCTGAAGCTCAGCTAGGCGTGAGGCAGGAGCACCAGCCCAGAGGGGAGAGTAGTACTCCATCAAGCTGCAAATGAAAGCTTTTGCAAGTGGTGAGGAGCTCAGAGGCGCCAAGAAAGGACTTCGCACGACGGAGGATGCCCAGTAAGCGACTGTCTTAGGAGGCCAGCTTAGAAATGTGGTTTTCCCAGGAAAGATCATGGCAGATAGTGAGACCCAAAAGCTTGAGTGACAGAACTTCTTCGAGATGATTGTTGAGAATGTAAATGGGAGGGTTTTCCAGACGGTCTTTACGGAGAGACATCGTGAGACTGTGAAATTTGCCAGCATTGAATGACATGTTCCACTTGTTTGACCAGTTTGTGATTTTGACCAGGTCTACAGAGAGTGAGGAGGCTGCAGACTGCCGATCTGAGATTTGAGATATCAAACGGCAGAGAGTGGAGTCATCAGCAAAAATAGAGGATTTTCTAGAGAGTCGGAGAGATCATTGATGAAGACCAAAAAAAGCACAAGGCCCAGAACACTTCCTTGAGGAGCTCCAGTCTGGACAGGAAGGGGAGATGAGAGAATTCCATTCAGGGCCACACGTTGACTATGACTGGAGAGGAAGTCTGCAAGCCATTATATTTCCATGGATACCATAAGAGGAGAGTTTGGTGAGCAGGGCGGAATGCCAGACAGTATCGAAGGCATGAGATATGTCAAGGGAGACGGTTCTGATTTCCTGTTTGGCATTGAGGAGCTCCATCCATTGTTCATGAAGATCCATAATCTTCATGAAGGCACACAATATCCTATTTCATGAGTGCAAAATCTCTTCTGGTGAACATGCAGATAGGATTGTTCTCGTCCCCTGTACAACCCTTCAACCTTCTGATGGAGACTATCCCTTTGAATGGCAGAGACCTCAGTTGTCTGCATGGGCCACTTTAGCAATAACGATAAATAAGAGCCGGGATCGGACCTTTAAACATGTTGTTGTGTGGCTTTAGGTTGTGGCGTGGCATGTTGGTGAGTAGTTGGTGTGTGTGGAACGTTGGTGCATGGTTGGTTTGTGGCATATTGGTGTGTGGGTGGTGTGTGGAATGTCGTTGGTGTGTGGCATGTTGGTGTGAATGTTAGTGTTAGTGTGTGGCTTTACACACAGGCAGCTTTACATTGCTGCTTCTAGAGGGTTGGGCACCCACAAAACATTTGTTTATAATCAAAACAGTACAGGGAATGCCACCCAACACATCATGCAATGTTGCATATTGTAAAGTTTTGACGTGATACACTACTCAACAATCAGCTGCCATCATAGTTGTTGTCCGATTACTTTATTTCTATGTTGTGCTTTATTGCGTTTTGGTTCTTATTGCCATTTCTTAACTTTGTTAATTTTTATGACCACCACGACTTGATGAAAGTAGACGGTGCTGAAGAATAACTGAAATTGCTCAATATGAGTGCAGTAGACACAGGGATGGCCCAGAGAATGAGGCGGACTGGGTGACGAGGTAGACGAAGGAGTGTATAAATAGAGGGGGATAAGTGGTTAAAGGAGGAAATGGGTAAAAAGGTGCAGGGAAGTGAATGAAAGTCATTGGTAGAGGTAGATGGGGAGGTCATTGAAGGGATGGAGAAGTAGGCTTGAATGCTTTAGCTGCAATGGGCCATCTATATACGTATTTATACATATACACACATACATACATCCATACATACACACATAGTTATTTAAATGTGACATTCCAGCATCAGAAACTACGTGCTCAGTTGTGAACACCGAAACGGCTCACATTTATGATTAAACTAGGACATAGGAATCCTTACTCTGGCTCACCTTAAGGTCTGTTTTCCCGCATATGCTCAAGGCTTGAAAAAGAAAGAACACAAATGGGATAAACCAAATAATAAACAACAGAAATAACATACCTTGTACCTTACCAAAACAAATTTATAACGATCTACCACAAACTACGAGAGTTTTACATATATTCAGTTTTATTTTTCTCTGACAACAGCAGGTGTGATTTTGGTTTGGGCCACAGATTATGTTTGCTTAACATTCATTTTGATTTTGCTTCGACTTAATTTGAAAGAAAGTAGCAAAATACATTATAAGTTGGAAAGCTGCACATGAAAAGGTGAACAAGTAGCTGATACTCCAGGTCCCCTGCCTTTTTGGTGGTACGAGGCATCGATCTGTGTAATATGAAAGCTAAAACCTGAACGGTTTTTGACCGAGATGGTCTTTTGAGATGATTTTTGGTCAAGTTACCGAGATGGTTGCCATGGCAACATTATTCCGCCAATCACAGCCATGATCTAACCAGGTTGAGATTATGTCATGAGGAATATATATCTGCAATATGAAAGCTAAATGCTCAACGGTTATTGAAATATCACGTAAACAAAAGTACATGGATGAATGATCGGTCATGCACGGATGATCAGTTGGTTGGACGGAACTCATTTTAATGTCCGCCGTCTCTGACCTTGTCGGAGAGGTGGGGGACAAACAAGGAACTAAAAAAGGCGACGAGATGTGTGTTTGTGTATCTTGTTTAAATGTCATTTGAGTTGTCTTTCAAATCTAAGTATATAACCAGAAAGGACTTTCTTTTTATTTTTTTTATTTTTTGTATACAAGGTCGAGGCTCGTGTAAGAGCTAACATTGATCACAAAAAAGACAAACTGACACATAAAACATATGATAAAGGGAGCGGGAGAACATGATGGAGAGCAGGGACTTCGGGAGATCCGTGGGAGGGAGAGGGCTTGAGGGGAGGGGGACGAGGGATGGGAGAGGTAAAAAAAAAAACACGTGGACACTGCTAGGTGCTAGGACTTCCAGGAAAGAAGTTGGTATTTTAAAAAAGTGGATCTGGGGTGAATTAACGGGGGTAGAAAAGATCACGGTTTTGGATGGGGGAAGATAAGAGATGGTGGTGAACAGCTGTTTTAAAGACCTGGAGGGAGGAGTGGGATTGAAGAGAGTGAGGGAGTTTGTTCCAGAGGAGGGAGAAAAGAGGAATGAAGGAGTGAAGGTGAGCACCGAGTCGTGATTTTGGCAGTTTAACCATAAGAGGGTTGCTGGCAGATCTTGTGCGACCTTTAGGAGTCATGAGGGGACAGAGCACAGAGAGAGCTGGGGGAGCAAGGCCGGAGAGGAGTCTAGAAGACAAAGACCACCAACCTGCCTGCGGTGAGTGAGTGAAAGGCCCTCGGAGTTAACTTCATCGCTAATTTCTTATAACATTGTTTCTCCTTATAACATTGTTTCTCCTTATAAGATTGTTTTGGGATGATAACGTCATTGGTGGGGAAACAATGTTAAATTCCTTTCTCCCTGTAGTCCAAATCAAGTGCAATTGAACAGCGATTTCAACCTTTTCACAAATAATCACCACTGTTTTACTTTTCTACTTCCATATGTTTGGCCTAAGAGATAACCCTTGTGCCAACAAATATTTTTCTTGAAGAGCCACAATTATTCCCATGTTCTTATTTGGTCGGCTGGGGGGAAGTTTTTGGCCCAAGTGTTTCACAAACCGGCTGGCCTGATGTTCGACTAAGTAGTTATAGCATGAATTTGTAATTTGGCCACAGTTCCGGCGAAAGCTCGCCTACTCTTTGCGAAGGACACTGTGGGATATTTAACGTCCACAAAATAATACTGGCAGAGGGGAAGCCCGTTTAATGTCCATCTGTGGGACCTGTGGGACACACATTGATGAATCACAAATCACGGGCCCTGTAAAACACCGGGATGACAGTTCATAGCTGGGTCGGGATTCAAACCCAGGCGAGACAGTTTAGAGGTCAGTGTGCATACCTCTAGGCCATCCTGATAGTCCCCCACCAACGACAGTGAATATGAAATTGTGATTCAACCATACTGCTGTGCTGCACAAGAAAACACCACTTGAGATAACACGAGCAAGCACACATTTCACACGTAACTCGTGCCTCAATTGTACAAGGAACAAACACCTCATTGTTCACAGAATTCTCTCAGTATAACAAACATGCGTTTCGAAATAAGTCGTTACAGGCTAAGTTAATGTTTATGCAAGTCAAACTAGAACGGCACTCAGTAAAGAGCATACCTCCGCCAGGTGAACAGTTTATGTATTGTATCCCACTGATAGGTCGTATCTGGATTTTCTTGTCACCGAAACCAATTTATGCACCTAGTTTTGTCAGAACTCGTCAATAACTTTCTGATACATCCTGCTATATATCGTTTTGGCCCTATCTCTCAATGGTGAAGAATCACTTAAATTCTTCTATCTAGATCCAGATCTTCACCAAAAAAAACGAATTGATTAGTCCTCATCACACACACAACCTCTCCACCAAGATTCGTCCAAATCCATTCACAACTCTTTGAGATATCCTGCTGTATGTTGGTTTTAGCCCAATCACTCAATGGTGAAGAATCACTTAAAAAAATTATACTAGCCAGATCTGGATCTGTATCTTCACCAAAATCGAACCAATTCTTCGTTGTCAGACACGCAACCTGTCCACCAAGTTTCGTCCAAACCCATCCACAACTTTTTGAGATATCCTGATATTTATCGTTTTTGGCCCCATCTCCCAATGGTGAAAAATCACTTTTAAAATTCTAGTAGCCAGATCCGAATCCGGATCTTCACCAAAATCTAATCATTTCAACCGCGTCACATACGCTACATCTCTGCCAAATTTCATCCGAATCCATCCACAACTTTTTGAGTTATCTTGTTCACAGATTGACTGACAGACAGGGGTGAAAACATAACCCCCATCCACCTTTGGTGGCAGAAGTAAAAAGGGTTGCATGTAATAAATAAACAGCCCTCCCCCCCCCCCCCCCCCTGGAATCCAGAACACTGCGAAAGTGAAAAACCAGTGCTCTGCAGCAAGACACGAATCAAAAATATCTCATACAATTTAACTTGAGCGCAGATCACTGTCAATCTTCCACAGTGATTTCCAAAATTACAGTTCCATGCTTATATCGACACGGAATATCGTTGATCGCATCTCATGGCACAGAATTGTGATGTTCGGCCTTCTCATGAGCAGGGACAGATAAAGAGTGCCTTGGACCCCAGACGAGCCCCCTAATCCCCTTCTCATCTCGTAGTAATAGACAGCAGTGCACTAAGTCACAGTGCACATGTTAAGTATGCATAAGGTCAAAATTAGATAAGGTCTATAGCTCAGGATATGTTGTTATCGATACTAAAAACAAAACTCTGTCCAAACAATAAACAAGAACACTTGTCAACAAAATCCTGTCAAAAGACAACACGTTTTATGTGGAAGACTATAATTTATCATTTCCATTCCAAAGTGCAGACAGTTTCTCCACAGAAAGCACTACACATATAACACTCACACTCACACACAGCATCAGCCTTTTCCTCCACTTTTTTTGGCTATAACGCGTCAATGACTTTTGAGAAGTCAAGTCCTCTCAATACCTCACTCTTGATGCTCATGATCGAAAGACTATGAAGTCGATCTTGTCCCATTCGGTTCCTCAACCTCATCCTTGATACTTTTTAGTTTGGAGAAAAACCACTCATCTTCACCACTGCGATACCATCGACAGATATATTCGAAGAGTTTCGGAAAAGTTTGGGTGAGTGCGTGTGTATGGAGGAATTAGTACATTCTCAGGTCTGCTGACTTCGTTTGTTTGTGTGAGGTTTAAAGCTCTGTTGAAGATGCAGCAAGGAAGAAAAACTGGATAAATTCACTTTCAGTCATGGGTTCCAGAGTCGAGATCTGAGTCGAGAGAGAGAGGCTAGCTTGGACAGCAATCAAAACTTATCATCGATTTCTTGTATCAGTATGTTCCAAGAAGGTGTTTCAAGGCACTAATTAGCTGATCAAGGATGGTAAGGAAAACCTCAGTCTTGAATTTCTCCTTGGGTGACAACACAGTTTATTCCACATTCCCATCATTGAAGAGGCGTTTGCGCATCAGGACGCGTCACTGGGATGAATTGTACTTATTATGGCCACAGTTTAATCCTTAGGTTTTCGAAGTCCTCAAACTCCATCCGCTGGGTGTCAACCAAAAATCAACAAGAGACTCCAGTGAAGGACACCTTGCCATTCACATTTAAAGGAACACAATCATAAATTTTTTTGAAAAGAAGTGCTTTAGACGTTAGAGGAATATATCCCTTGCCCATTAGTACAAAAATATTTGGGGGGGTGGGGGGGGGGGATTAATAAGCCAGATTCATCGTGTTTTAAAATCAGACTATTTTCAGTTCTGTTATGCAAATGAGACACTTCCGTCAATTCGCATGATGTCACGCGAGCACAATTCATTGATGGACATACAGTCACGTGAAAAAGTAAGTACACCCCAGGTAAAGTTTTGACTTTTTCAACATATTTTCAACATACAGCTATTTGATCTTCATTTCAACAATATTGACAGATAAAGGTGATATAATATAACAAATATCATAAAACATTTACATTTTGTAGTCCATTGTATAATTTAAATAAACATAAATGCAAATTTCGCATGTGGAAAAAGTAAGTACACCCTTGGCTCTAATAGGTGGTATTGCCCCCTTGGCAGAAACAACCTCAAGTAGGTGTTTCTTATAACTGTCTACCAGTCTCTGACATTGACTGGGAGAAATTTCTGCCCACTCCTCCATGCAGAATTATTTCAGCTGTGCGATGTTTGAGGGGTTTCTTGCATGCACAGCTCGTTTCAAATCCCCCCACAACATCTCGATGGGATTTAGATCCGGGCTTTGACGTGGCCATTCCAAAACCCTCCATTTCTTTCTTTTCAGCCATTCCTTGGTGGATTTACTGGTATGTTTAGGGTCATTGTCATGTTGCAAGGTCCACCTTCGGTTGAGCTTCAACTTTCCGACAGATGGCCTCACATTATCCTCAAGCACCCTCTGGTACAATGAAGAATTCATAGTGGATTCTATGATGGTGAGCTGCCCAGGCCCTGATGCAGCAAAGCTGCCCCAAACCATAATATTTCCACCACCATGCTTTACAGTTGGTATCAGGTTCTTGTGGTCAAATGCTGTCTTTGGTTTTCGCCAAACATGTCTTCTGGTACTGTGGCCAAATAACTCCACCTTTGACTCATCTGTCCAGAGCACATTGTTCCAGAAGTGCTGGTCTTTGCCTCAGTGTTCATTGGCAAACTTTAGTCTTACCCTGATGTTCTTTCTGGACAGCAAAGGTTTCCTCCTGGCACACCTCCCATGTAGATCAAATTTGTGCAGCCTCTTTCTAATGGTAGACTCGTGCACTTTGACATCAACAGTGGCAAGAGCTGCCTGTAGGTCCCGTGATGACATTCTGGGGTTCTTAGAGACTTCTTTCAGCATCTTGCGGTCAGCTCTCAGGCTGAACTTGCTGGGGCGGCCTGGCCTGAACAAGTTGGCAGTTGTTTGGAATCTTCTCCACTTGTCGATGAGCTTCCGGACAGTCAAATGATTGATTTCTAATTGTTTGGAGATCTTTTTAAATCCCTTCCCAGACTCATAGGCATCTATAACCTTCTTTCTGAAGGCCTCAGAGAGCCCTTTTGATCGAGGCATGGTGACGCCACACACTTCAACAACAAAGAGCAAACCAAACTAAATGTCTGAGGTTTAAATAAGACAGGTTCCTCCAAGATCCTCTCTACGATGTTCTAATTATTTGCACCTGAGCTGGTGCACCCGATTCTAATTTTAGGTATTTGAAGTAGTGATAAATGTAGGGGTGCACTTACGTTTTCCACATGTGAAATTTGCATTTATGTTTATTTAAATTATACAATGGACTACAAAATGTAAATGTTTCATGATATTTGTTATATTATATCACCTTTATCTATCAATATTGTTGAAATGAAGATCAAATAGCTGTACGTTGAAATATGTTGAAAAAGTCAAAACTTTACATGGGGTGTACTTACTTTTTCACGTGACTGTATATGTCTGCATTTCATCAAAAGTTATTCTCGCATTCAAGATGCCGATGTGCTGAGCTTTTAACTGTTCGAATTGTCAAGAAATTTTCCCACAGAACTCAGAAGTCATTTTTTGCATCCCTGACCCACGAAAGGATTGTAAACGATCGTGTGCCTTGTGGTTGAAAAACCGAGGAACAACCAAATTAAACATCAAAACGTATGTTCATTCAAAATATTGTGTTGATTGCGAACAGCACTCCGAGCCATCAGCTTTCATGTTTGATCAACAGGTGCACTACCTGGGAAACAAGCCTCGGAGATTGCTGAAACACGACGCCGTGCCAACACTTACCAGTGGGGGGGGGGGGGGGGGGGGGGGAAGAGTTATCTGGTGATTTGAAGCCAGGCTCACGTGAACCAAGCTCAGAGCTAATCTTCAAGTAGTTATCTATATTACTAGAATACTAGCAAAGCCTACCTGACACTTCAATGAAGGACCAATCAGTCATCCTGTTTGCCAAAAATTGCTATATTGGTTCACTGCATCTATTTCGAGTCCATATCATGATAAACTCGACCAGCATTTGGAAATATTTCATCAGCTTATGAAGTCCCTTCAGGTCTATTATTGTTTGGTGGCTCAGTGGGGCTTCGTTTGTCATATATCCCGAGGGCAGTTTGCATTCTCGTAAGATAAGCTGATCGATCTCACAGGAGCGAGCCAGAGATCCATCACAGCACTGTCTTCCATATAAATGGTACTGTTCTGCACAAACTGGCCCGCAGCATGGTAACAGTGAACAAATCCTGCTCGTCGCTTCACCGACTGGTTTAACCAAGAGACATTGGCATTTCCCAACCCCCCTCTCACCACCCATTCACCCCAACTCCCTCTCACTACCCATTCACCCCAACTCCCTCTCACTACCCATTCACCCCAACTCCCTCTCACTACCCATTCACCCCAACTCCCTCTCACTACCCATTCACCCCAACTCCCTCTCACTACCCATTCACCCCAACCCTCCCTCCTATCCCCCCCCCTCCCCCAACCACCCGTTCACCCTAACCCTCCCCTTTTCACCACCCATTCACCCCAACCCCCCTCCCCTCACCACCTGTTTACCCCAACCCCCCCTCTCACCACCCATTCACCCCAACCCTCCCTCCTATCCCCCCCCTCCCCCAACCACCCGTTCACCCTAACCCTCCCCTTTTCACCACCCATTCACCCCAACCCCCCTCCCATCACCACCCGTTTACCCCAACCCCCCCTCTCACCACCCATTCACCCCAACCCCCTCTCACCACCCGTTCACCCCAACCCTCCCTCCACCCCCCCAACCACCTGTTCACCCCAACCCCCTTCCCCCCGCCACCCGTTTACCCCAACCACTCCTCTCGCCACCCATTCACCCCCAAACCCCCCCTCACTGCCTGTTCACCCCCTATTACCACCCGTTTGCCTCAAACCCCCCTCTCACCACCCGTTCACCCCAATCACCTCTCACTACCCATTCACCCCAACTCCCTCTCACCACCCATTCACCCCAACTCCCTCTCACTACCCATTCACCCCAACTCCCTCTCACCACCCATTCACCCCAACTCCCTCTCACTACCCATTCACCCCAACCCCCTCTCACCACCCATTCACCCCAACTCCCTCTCACTACCCATTCACCCCAACTCCCTCTCACTACCCATTCACCCCAACTACCTCTCACTACCCATTCACCCCAACTCCCTCTCACTACCCATTCACCCCAACTCCCTCTCACCACCCATTCACCCCAACTCCCTCTCACCACCCATTCACCCCAACTCCCTCTCACTACCCATTCACCCCAACTCCCTCTCACCACCCATTCACCCCAACTCCCTCTCACCACCCATTCACCCCAACTCCCTCTCACCACCCATTCACCCCAACTCCCTCTCACTACCCATTCACCCCAACTCCCTCTCACCACCCATTCACCCCAACTCCCTCTCACTACCCATTCAACCCAACCCTCCCTCCTATCCCCCCCCTCCCTCCCCCAACCACCCGTTCACCCTAACCCTCCCCTTTTCACCACCCATTCACCCCAACCCCCCTCCCATCACCACCCGTTTACCCCAACCCCCCCTCTCACCACCCATTCACCCCAACCCCCTCTCACCACCCGTTCACCCCAACCCTCCCTCCCCCCCCCCCAACCACCTGTTCACCCTAACCCTCCCCCTTTAACCACCAATTCACCCCAACCCCCTTCTCCCCACCACCCGTTTACCCCAACCACTCCTCTCACCACCCATTCACCCCCAAACCCCCCCTCACTGCCTGTTCACCCCCTATTACCACCCGTTTGCCTCAAACCCCCCTCTCACCATCCGTTCACCCCAATCCCCTCTCTCACCACCTGTTCAACTCTCACCTCACCACCCGTTCACCCCAACTTCCCCCCCCCCCACCCCTCCCCCTCTTATCACCACCTGTTCACCCCGATTCCCCCTCTCACCACCAATTCACTTCCCCCCCCCCCCCACCCCCACCTCCTGGTTGTTGAAGGATGACGAGTTCAAAGGGAGTGGAAATAATGAATATGTATTTTTAATTATGTATTTGCAGTGGTTTTGAGAAGAAGGAAGGGAGCGAGGGAGTGGGTTTGGATCAGGATGGAAAAGGATTAATGAAAGATAAAGTTTCACAAGAAGTGAATAAGGAAGCAGGCCTGTCAAACAAGAAACAAGATGGACCATCAAAACATGAGACAACAGGCCTTTTTGTTGAATTTCTGTTGCTGATTTTGATAGATGGTATAAGGAAGGAATTAGAATAAGAGTGGGAATTGGGATAGAGACGATTTGAGGTAGTATAACAAGTGGGGATGTGAGTTGGGGAAAAGAAATGGGTAGGCCAAACTAGCTGGAGCAGACACAAAAGATCAAAACACCAAAATAGGCATGCAGAAGAAACAGCAATGAACACACAATACAAACAACAATCGACAAACAAAAATGCACAACAATCGATGGCCACAGAGATAAATCCGGAACGGTTTACTAAACTTTGGAAACAAGTCACTCGGAGAAGAGAAGAAAAGTTGCCACTGCCAGAAAACCGGAAACAGAGCAGCTTGAACATGAATGATACACCGGTGTCTTAGGAAAAGGGTATGTGAGGTATTGCAGGTGCCCTTGACAAATTGCAATTTCCGAACAGTTTCAGTCGAATGTCAGGCCTGACCAGCTGGTTCGTGAAAGACTTGGGCAAAAAACATTCCCTGGCCGACCCCACCAGAATGTGGGATTCATTGGAGCTATGAAAGAAGTAGTTGATTGGAATAATATAGCTTGTGTTTTTGAATTGGAAAACTTTTCAAAGGATCAAAAAATTGACTACCCCTCGTTTTTACTTCTTACCTTACCAATTTACTTAATTAAATACATAAACGGATCTATATGTTAAGTATTCAAAATTTCCAGAATTTTTACCAAATTTTATTCCCATGTAACCCAATTCCTACCCCTCATTATTCCCATTTCCTCCTCCCATACTCACTTACGCTCCCCTATTCTCCCTCTTCTCCTTTTCTCAACTAACCCAATTCAACACCTCTCCCTTTCATGCAATAAACAGGTAGTTTGTCTTTCACTTTACAATGTTAGATGAAAAATGCACCTTATGCAGCAAATGCAACTCACGAATTTTCCAATATTTTATGAGGACACACAAACAAACACAAACACACACACACACACACACACCTTATCCATGACTGAAACAAACATGTGAAATCACGAACATGGTTGTGGATCAACAACTGACTGTTACACATAAGACATCACATACGTGTAGACATGATACAACTGAAATTTGCTGCTGAATGGTGCATTTCTGCAGGGAAACATTTGGAGCTGTATTGATTCAGAAACCTAGGATGAAGGGTGATTTGCTATGATGAGCTAAACAACTAAACCTAATAGTCTGCGCTGGGTGATCTTATCAAATATTGCATATGAAATCAAAAAAGTTTTACCTTCGTCATCCAAGTGATATTTTTGAGTAAAATGAGATGAAACTTAAAATAATCACTGGAAATGCAGCATATCTGATTGAGGCTTTTCACCATTACTAACCTACATGGTTTGTGCTAGTGCCACATATATTACCTGTGTTTGCGGCTGCCAGGCGACCTGGGCTGGTTATTTGGGGGAGTGCGAGGCTGAGCGGCCAGGGCGTGCCAGCGACCTGGCCCACGGGGTGCGGCCATCGGAGGCCGATAGGGAGGAGGGGGTGGATAGTGTGGTCCATGCTCACCGGGCGGTCCAGCCACCATTGCTACAGTATCTTCTTGGGAGCGGTGAACATCTGAGAATCCAGTAAAAGGCCTGTTTGGAGTCACAAAAGGGATAGAAAAACAGGTTCAACAATGAAAATTACAGAATCGAGATGACACCGATGGCTATGTAATAGAGTTCAGTGTTACACTTCAGTCATTGTACAAGGGTTGTTCAAGGTTAACCTGCACTATTTATTTTAGACTTTTTGAAAGTAAATAGAGGTTGATAAAATATACCCCATTTTTTCAAGGTATCCTCCAACCAAATGTGTGTATTTGTCCTACCGGTGTGGCAAACCTGTAATTCCAAAGGCATAAAGAATTATGGGGTAGCCAGCACACAGCTATTTCAGCACATCCGTTTTCACAACCCCTCAACCTTGAAACCTGATGACATCCAGATTCTTGAGTAATCCAAATATAAATCGCAGAATTATATATTTCAACTGTGGGGTGGTGGGGTGGGTTGTGGTGGTGTCTAATCAAGTGAAAGGCCAAAAATACTGCATTGGAGTCATGAGAAGGAAGCCGAATAAGCAAAGAGCAAAGATAGTCATCAGGAGGAATCTGGAGAGGATTCGGGTTTCAGCCGCTATTCCACTACCTTCAAACCCATCCAGGCACAGGAAGTGAGCCTTACAGAAAAAAAATATTGTAAGAATTCACTTCTCCCTGGATAGAAAATGTAGAGAAATTAAGAGTAGAAGAGGTAAAATAGAGGAAAATGACCAAAACGACAAGGAAAAGCAAGAATTGGAATGAATAATGAGAAATGTGAAAATGTAGAAAGGAGTGCGAAAGAAACAAAGAATGGCGGCAAGTACCCAGATCGATAGATTTCAGGAGGTACTCCAAAGGGTCAATGCACTTCCCCTCCAAACTGTCCTCACATAAAAGTTCTTTTGGATCCCGATATACCGAAACATTCATTTCTTTGAATTTCAGGTGGAAGTTAACGATGGCTTCCACAATTTCAATACTAGTACACAGTTCTGACAGAACTTTGCGAACAATGATGGAGGAATGTCAAAAATTAACTGTTCCAAACAAGTAGTGTTTGCAGGTATACACACACGAACATGCTCGACCTCCATTTCTGACTCGCATCCATTGTTAAATCGTTTAAACACGCAATTGGTGTGAGACGTCACCAAACTAGACAGGCAATCTCCTTTAAATATCAACTCATTTGCCATTTTCGTTCACAATAAAGTTATAATCTTAGATAACGCTTTACACATCACACACTGTTCTTCTTGGAAATGCCAAGAATGCTTCATGCCGGTTAACATCACTTCTCATTTGATTATCTAGAAAGAAAAAAAAGGCAGGTTTACCTTTTACCACCCATTTAGAATAAATAAAAATCCAGGCATATTGTTCCATAAAAGGCAAAGTTATTGGGGTGAACATGATTGTTAATACGAGGGAAAATGGTTCAAGGTTGACGTGAACGATTTATTCCCGATAAATCAAAAGGTACAAGAAAGTTGAGAAAATTTCTTGAAAGTTGAGACACTTGATGCCATCCATGTTGAAATATTTTGGACGGGTATGCACCGAGATCAGGACACTTGATGTTTTCATCTTTCCTAAACCTAATGCAACCCATATTTCCTTTGAGTGGGCCAAAGAGAGAAAAATCAAAGCGTGACATGTGCGGACTGTATAGTGAATGATACTGGAACTTCGCATCGCGTATGTAGTGGACACATTTGCAGTGCGAGGATGAGCATTGTCTTGCAGTAAAGTCATGCCGTGAGACAGCACACCAGACTGTTGTGTGCAAATTGTTTGTCTCTAAGTCACTGCATAAATTTAAAAAATCACATTCTTTTTTCCCCACGGTCAAGAAATTCCTCATTAATTAAATAATTAAGGTCCCAAAGCATAATTGCCATAAACTTTCTCGCTGATGGATGAACCTTAGATTATTATTCATTTTTTTTGCTGGTGGGAACCAGAAACGTCTTCAATGTATGCTGGTTCACTTTTACTCTGCCATGAATTGATGGACCGAAGTATCATTACATGTCACATCCTCTTCAATAAATAATCTCCCTCCCTCTCGTAGCCTTTCAGAAGCTCCACTGTAATGGCCACACGAGATGTCTTTCTATCAAACCATTGGTACTTCCCTTCGACTCATCCCCTTACACTAACCTTATTGGATTTTGAATTTATGTTTCCACACTTCTAACATTGACATCCAATTCCTCGACAATTTCATGTATAGTAATATGGAAGTTTTCCAACACATTTGATGTTTGCTTGAATAACAGGAGTTGATTTATTTGAGAATACTCAATAATCGCTCACCAAATCACAGCCATTTTTGAACTTTCTGCACCATTTAAGCACGCATAAAAATACGTGAAAGACTTACACCCCTCCTGTGAATTTCAGCTGATTTGACGATTTCATTCACAAGGAATTCAACGATGCGAGTTTCACAGCAAACCTAACAGAGTTAGTCCCAAACATGTTTTTACCCAGAATCCTTTGATCAGCATTGATGATGCTTCTCATATAAGATGCCCAGGGCAGAGACAATATCATGGTGCAAATTTCAGCATCATTATTATTTTATATACTTGTATATGTTCTACAATAAAAGGTCCATGTCAACCTTAAACCACCCTCATACATTTTTTTTAAAGGTATTATATAGATAGAAAATGATGCAGTACTATTCACCCTGTTGGTGGTCGAAATGCGGTCGTAGCGTGACGCTCTGTCATATGCTGGCGATTTCCTGTTGGCACCTTTGTGGCTCGCATATCAAACAGTTCCTCATAATCTGGAGGCACTGTCATGCAGACAGCCACATCCCCGCTGGAAACGTTTGGCTGCCAAGGCCCCAGCCCATCATTGTTACATTCCTGACAGTTGTTGCTCCAAGTTTCCTGCTCACGCCAATCCGAAACTAGACCTTCATTTCCCCAATGTTGCCCTTTCCATGGATGAGGCCAACATGACGATCGACTACCGTAGCCCTCAAGGGAGGGTTCCATGGCTGTCTGCTCCCCACAACCGTTTCCACCACCACTTTTCCCGCAATCACCAACGTTGCCACTGTTGTTCTCCCCCCAGCACCCTGGCTCTCCACGACCCTGCCCTAAAACACATCGATTGTAGCTAGGTGAAGGTGAATGTGCAGGAGAGACAACTGGAGAAAGACCAGCTGCTGCGCCTGCCGAGCTGAGAGATGGCGAAAGTGAGTACACGAAAAGGGAGCGTGGAGATGTGGTGCCTGGAGGTGGTGGTCTCGGAGGGGCTACCGAGTCAGGGGAACCCTCTACGCTGCTCAGCGAGAGCCTCAAGGGGTCCCAAGGTGGAACATGAGGTGGACCCTGGCTTTCAACTTGAACTACAGGGATAGGTGGTTTCTCTGAAGAGCTTTGGTCCAGTGAAGATTCTACCTTAGCACGGCTTTCACGTTCCTGGATGGGAACAGAAAGCAGAAGAGCAAAATGAAAAATTCCAAAATTTAAGAATGAATCTACATACATGAATAAAGCAAAACAAATGTTGTCGATGTCAAAGAACGAAAATGATGGAAGAATAAAATTGTAACCTGTTGCTTCCGAGTGCTCAGAAGTCCTGACTTCTTTAGTTGCATCTTCATTTCAGCACGCTCGCTTAGTTTCAAACTCTGGTTCTTTACACGACTGTGCTCAGTCGCTTGGCGTGGTGCCACAGGTGGTCTAGGTCTTGGTGGTGGATCTGACGGAACACAAATGCCCATTCAAGTCCTTCAAAAACTCTCATTATATATTATCCTGATGTCACTGTTCAAGACATCGATGTTGTGATCACTTTAAAAAAACTAAAAAAACAAGGCTAATTGATTATATTGCCAATCAAAAGCAACTTCCATCCATTGATTAACCAAAGTGAAAATACACAATAGTCACAACTCGCGCACCCATTGCATTTCGAACGTGCTGAATCAAAATGTCAATTTGAATCTAAATCTCCAGATTACTCACGGCTTCCCACTCTTCTTGGAGATGGTCTTGCCCTCACAGCCTCAGCCAGTTTTCGACTGGCTTCACTGGCCACACCCCGCCCCCTTCCTCTGCCGCCACCAACTCTTTGCTGTTCCGTAGTAACCTGAGCTCGATCTCCTTCCTCGACACCGAGCAGGAACCGGCCATCTGGGCCTCGAGCGATGAGTTCGATGGGCGACGGTGGGCCTGGACGTCTTGCCGAGGCTTGCTGTCGAGCATGTGATCGTCCAGGCCTCAATTCCAGTGGCTGTGGCTGATCAGCTTCCTCACGGGACTCTGTACCAAGTGAAGACCTGAAGCGATACATCCGCAGATCGAAAATGCTAGAGGGCCAAAAGGAATGATGATGTATGAGGGTAACTCATGAACATTAGATATTCGTTTTATTGGGAAATGATAAAATTCAACTATAACTCTTAAGCACCATTTAAAAAGCATTGAAGATACAGGTAATTCATTTAGTGTGTGGGTAGAGCTTTATGACGAAGCAGTATAATCCAATCTCATTATACCCAAGGTGAAAACTTTCTCATCCGCATCAATATGTTATTGACTTATTGTGTGGAATTAGGAGTGTGGAAGATTGAATTTGAAGTATGGCCGAAACACCGTGTTGTGTGTGCAAATAAAACAGGAATGTGGACAGATTCAGAATCATTGGAATCTCCCGCGATGAAGCTAACTCCGAGGGCCTTTCACTCACTCACCGCAGGCAGGTTGGTGGTCTTTCCGGCTTCTACCGACTCCTCTCCGGCCTTGCCCCCCCCCCCCCCCAGCTCTCTCTGCGCTCTGTCCCGCAAATATTCCTTCAGGTCGCACAAGATCTCCCAGCAACCCTCTTATGGTTAAACTGCCAAAATCAAGACTCTCTGCTCACCTTCACTCCTTCATTCCTCTTTTCTCTCGCCTCTGGAACAAACTTCCTCACTCTCTTCAATCCCACTCCACCCTCCAGGTCTTTAAAACAGCTGTTCACCAACATCTCTTATCTTCCTCTGTCCAAAACCTTGATGTCTTCTACCTCCGTTAATTCACCCCAGATCCACTTTTTTTTTTTGAAATCCCGACTTCTTTCTTTCCTGGAAGTTCTAGCAGTGTCCATGTGTTTTATACCTTTCCCCCCCCCCCCCCGCCTTTCCATGCCTCCTCCCCCCCAAACCCTGTCCCTCCCACGGATCTTCCGCTGTCCCTGTTCTCTGCTGTTGTACTTGTGTGCTTCCCTCTCCCTCCCCATCTTGTCTCCCGCTCCCTTTATTGTATGTTTTGTGTGTCCGTTTGTCTTTTTTGTGATTGATGTTAGCTCTAACACGAGCCTCGATCTCGTATAATAATAATAATAATTTAAAAAAGATGAAATATGTCTCACCAATTACCTGCACCACCGAAGGTGGGCGGACTATGTTTTCACCCATGTACGTAGTGTGTTCAAAAAGTATCCGACCTTTATTTTTCGTGCGTAAAAAAAAATAAGCTCGGGAGGCGTTGATTGGTGCACGTATGTAGGCGATCCTAAAGCGCACGCGTGAATTTTTTCCCACCTGCAGAAGCTGTCATTCGACGGCAGGCCGCCGATGAGTGAGGAAATGTAAGTGAGCGCCGTCGGATTTTCGTTTTTGACAAAATGACGGAAAAACTTGAACAACGCTACTGCATCAAATTTTGTGTTTCATCAAACTTGCATCAAAACTGCAACTTGGTTTCTGGGTCGTACCCATAAACCCAGGACTCATCGCCAGGACTCATCGCCAGTGATCACTGTGTTGAGGAAGCTGGGATCGCTGTTCACAGTCTCCAGCATGTCCTGTGCGATCTCCAAACGGAGTTGCTTCTGCTCAATCGTTAGCAGCTTTGGTACGAACTTCGCTGAGATTCTCCTGAAGCCCAAATCCTCCTTCATAATGGAATGAATGGTGTTGAACCTTGCGGATCGTTTCCACTTGGGAATCGCCAAGCTTTTGATTGATGCCAAGCAACGCTACTGCATCAAAATTTGATGCAGTAGCGTTGTTCAAGTTTTTCCGTCATTTTGTCAAAAACGAAAATCCGACGGCGCTCACTTACATGTCCTCACTCATCGGCGGTCTGCCGTCGAATGACAGCTTCTGCAGGTGGGAAAAAATTCACGCGTGCGCATTAGGATCGCCTACATACGTGCACCAATCAACGCCTCCCTAGCTTCTTTTTTTTTTACGCACGAAAATAAAGGTCGGATACTTTTTGAACACAGTAGTATGTCTGTCTGTGAACAGCATATCTCAGTTTGGGGTGGATTCGGATGAAATTTGGTGGACAGGTTGGGTGTGTGACAAGGACAAAATGATTGGATTTTGGTGAAAATCCAGATCTGGATATTTTTTTTAAAAAGTGATTCTTTGAAATTCACCCTGTTGGTGGTCAGGCAAAGGTGAAATTAAATAATTAATGTGGAAATCTGACAGCGACGTTGTTTTCCTGCAATCATTTCCCCTTGGAGATTTGACTGTGAGAGGTCTCGGTGTGTTGCTGAGGGCAGCATGGCACAGGCTTACCGTGTAGAAGCACAAGTTCACGAAAGGTTTACTGCACTTGTCAGACTTCAAAGCCTTTTCGAAGCGATTGTAGTAGCATTGGATATCACTGTTCGAGCCCTGGGGATGTTTTGCGGACTTTCAATGAATAAGTGGGGCCTTGCTGTTTCCCTGATCTGCCACCCATGTACCAATGATTTCCTGCTTTGACATGTCTTGCCACTTATTATTTCATTATTTTCTCATTGTTCTCTTACCTGTTTTCATTGTTCTCTTTCTTCTAACTATAGTTTCTTTCTCGTTAAACATTAATAGGAGGAGTTGCATTAAAACTTTGCTATATAAAAAAATGTCGTTACAATACAAATCAAGACAAGGAGTGGAACGTCTACACATTCCTGTCGTAGTTTTCCTTTTGTCCCACTTTTTTGTCTGTTGATCTTTTGCTCATTGTTGTTTCCTTATTCCTTGTAAAACAAAGCCCTTGTGTTCATTCGATTCCCTACAGATTTTGCTTTGCTTGTTAAACATTGATGTTGCTTTGATTGTGGATACACAACTAGTTAGGAATGCTTTTGTTATCTCGATATAAAGTCTTCCTTTCTCCTGTCTGACAGGATAATACAAGCATCCTCACCCCATTCCACCCCAAAAAACAAGCATGTGTGACCATATACTATACATTTGCTCTGCCTGGAAATAAATACATGTACTTTACATTTAGAGGACAATAATTTCAACAAGATATCGTGCTTTTGCAATGGCAAATGCATTAGACAGGTGGTGGCATGATCATGACTCTGACCATATGTACTTGTTTGGTTACCTTTATACAGTATTTTAACTAACCGATTGATAAAAAAGGTTATCACAAAATGTCTTCGTAGATTGTTGACAGTCCCAATTTATGAAAGCCCTTCAAGGGGTCTCATTTTATTCATGTTGTCACATATATATATATATATATATATATATATATATATATATATATATATATATATATATATATATATATATATATAGGCAAATGCATTAGACAGGTGGTGGCATGATCATGAATCTGTGACCATATGTACTTGTTTGGTTAACTTTATACAGTATTTCAACTAACTGATTGATAAAAAGGTTATCACAAAATGTCTTCATAGATTGTGGACAGTCCCAATTTATGAAAGCCCTTCAAGGGGTCTCATTTCATTCATGGTGTCACATGTATATAGGCAAATGCATTAGACATGTGGCGGCATGAGCATGATCATGAGCATGATTACATCCCAGCCTCATGATGCCACAAGCATATAGCGTTACATCCCACACTCATGATGTCACAAGGTTACATCCCAGCCTCATGACGTCACAAGCATAAAGCGTTACATCCCAGCCTCATTATGTCACAAGCATATAGCCTTACATCTCAGCCTCATGACATGTGTTACGGATTCGTCACTTCCGTTGTTGTGGTTTTCATCCACTTGAAACATTTCTGATTCCATGTATTATTATTGTTGTCATTTAAAGGGAATAGATATTTCTATTTTAAAAAGTTAAAAGTTAAGGTTTTAAATGAAACAGGAACCGGACGGCGAGGAAGAGGAAGAGGAAGAGGAGAAAAAGGGGGCGGAGCGAGGGAGTCGGAGAAGAAAGCCGAGTCGCTCCGCGTTCTGAAGCGAACGTTGGTGAGCAAGAGTCACTAGCGAACTTTCGGGGTTCTTGGGAAAGGAATTCCTGCGACCGAGTGGTCATCGCAGTGACGGATCAACCTGCGTGTCAGGTTTTTGGCGGTGGATTCCGAAGATAATTATCGCCGGGCCGTCCCGTCTCAAGAGCGGGTCGTCGGCCATTTTGACTCGCGCAGGACTTGTGCTTCGCTCGCGGTTTCGTTTCTTTTCGACAATTTTCACCATTCAGACGTCTATCTGGGATGTGTGTGTGCAACGCGGATTTTGAATGCAAACCCGAAGTTCGCCGATTTGGAGCTGTAAAACATCCATACCAGAGGGTGTGATTTCCCAGTCGCCTTGAGTGTGCCTCTTCGCAGCTTTTGGCCACGTGACCCTTTTCGCCGCTTTGGCCGCGTGCGCCTTTGTGCAGTTTTGGCGGCGTCACTGTGCCCGTTATCTGAACGGGATTCTGGTTTCCATTCGACATCGCTCTGACAATCGCTGGAGCGAATCAACTGTGGCTTGAAGCCAGGAATAAGAGACATTGGGGATGTTCTTGTTTCACTCACTTGGAGCACAGTGAGTTATATATTATAAAACTGATGGTACCATCATAGGATATTGATTGTACTTTTGATTCATATTATTGTTGCATGGTTATTCTTGTGTGATCTTAATACAATATTTGTTTGTGAATAACAACTGGTGTGGCTTCACCATTGATCTTTGACATACAGAATAACACATTTTTCTGCCGTGACTCCTCTCGGGGCTCGGAGGTACACCGTGACCAGGGGGCCGGGGAGGAGCGGAGCACGTAAAACATGTGCATATTGCCTTACATCCCAGCCTCATGATGTCACATGCATATAGCGTTACATCTCAGCCTCATGACACATGCATATTGCCTTACATCCCAGCCTCATGATGTCACAAGCATATAGCCCTACATCTCAGCCTCATGTCATAAGTATATAGCCTTACATCCCAGCCTCATGATGTCATAAGTATATAGCGTTGCATCCCAGCCTCATGATGTTACAAGCATAACACGTTACATCCCAGCCTCATGACGTCACAAGCATATAGCATTGCATCCCAGCCTCATGATATCAGAAACATATAGCGTTACATCCCAGCCTCATGATGTCACAAGCATATAGCCTTAATCCCAGCCTGTGCCATGATAACATGGATAACTAGATGGTGTTCATAGAATACTTACCCTGTGCAGTCAACTTGTTGCGAGCCAACTCTTCTGTATTTGAACTTTTTTTTTTTCTTTGATCCAATATGGCTGCCAGACCACGTGAACGATGACATCATAAATTTATATTCTAATATATAATTGTTGCATAGATAACGCTCAATACATTTCAAACTGATCAAACTAAGCGTTGTCCCTGTCGAATTATGACGTCATAATTATGGCACCAATGACGTCATCGTTAACAACACCTATTCCCCAGATGGAGTTCTTTACAATGAGCCATGTTTCAATATTTTCCATGCAGCAGTTTTGGAGATAGAGGTGCAACATTTTTCGTTTTTTCCAAGATGGCGCCTGTACCACATGACCTATGACGTCATGATTATCATTAAAATATTCCACATGAGGAGGCGCTCCAATGGTAAAAATTTTGTGGCCATCAGACCAACAGTTGCTGAAAAAAAAAATTCACAATGATCGGATAAGTGTTGTACTTGTCGAATTATGATGTCATAACGAAGGCACTGATGACATCATTAATATATTTTATTCCCCAAGGGCAGTACTTGACAATGAGCCATGTTTCAATTTTTTCCATGGAGCGGTTTCAGAGATATAGAGGTACAAATTTTTTCGATTTTTTTCCAAGATGGCGTCTGTACCACGTGACCTATGACGTTATAATTATCTTTTAAAAATTATACAGGAGCCGCACATATTCTGAAAATTTTGTGTCCATCGGAATAACAGTTGCAGAGGAATTTTTGTTTTATTCATACTGATCAGATTAAGTGTTGTACTTGTCGAATTATGTCATAATTAAGGCACCGATGACATCACCATCAACATATCTTATTCCCCATGGTGAGTGCTTGACAATAAGCCATGTTTCATTTTTTTACATTGAGCGGTTTGGGGAACATAGAGGTGTAACGTTTTTCCAAGATGGCGTCCGTACCACGTGACCTTTTCATTTTATTAACCATTTAAGGGTTTGGCATGAATCATCTATCATTTTTGGCCCTCTCTCCCAATATTATGAAGAATCACTTTCGACATAATAATAAAAATTCTCCTATCCGGATCCAGATCTTCACCAAGTCGAATCAATTCGTCCTTGTCGCACACCCAAAATATCCACCAAGTTTTGACGCAAGAGTACAGAAGGTCAGCTTTTATTTATTGTTATTTCTATAACCATTGTTTCTATAACCAGGTATAAGTTTTACCATTGTAGAACAACAACATGCATTTTAAAGGCCATTTCAAAAAAAAAAAAAAAAGTAGAACAAATGTAGAATCTCCATTGTAGAACAATAATACGTTTCATGTTCAGTCCTCTCATCTTAGGGTAGCATAAGTATTGGAACAAATTAACTTAAAGTAAATAAATATAGTATTATCGTTCGTATTTGGTTGCATATCCCTTACATGCAATGAGTATACAGTCTTGGCCAAAAATATTGGCACCCTTGCACCTTTTTCAAATAACTCACAATTTTCTCGAAAAATAAATTGAACTTGACAAAAGTATTTAGTCTCCACAATTCTTTATTTCACTGTTAATATTACAGAACCTTTGTTTTTGATTCAGAACTTAATGTATCCTTTCAAATCAGAAAATAAAAAGAAATGGCATTGACAAAGTTATCGACACCCCAGACTTAATATTTGGTAGCACAGACGTTGACAAAATAATTGCAGTCAAGTGCTTCCTATAGCCATGAATGAGCTTCCTACACCTCTCTACTGGCAGTTTGGCCCACTCTTGTTGTGCAAACTGCTCCAGTTCTTCCAGATTTGAAGGGTGCCTTCTCCCAACTGCTGTTTTCAGATCTCACCACAGGTGTTAAATGCAATTTAGATCTGGACTCATTGCTGGCCACTTCAGAACAGTCCAGCGTTTTGTCTTGAACCATTCCTGGGTGCTTTTTGAAGTGTGTTTGGGGTCATTATCCTGCTGCAAGACCCATGACCTTCGACGGAGACCCAGCTTTCTGACACTGGGTTGAACATTGCGCTCCAAATGCCTTGGTAATCTCCTGATTTCATGATTGCCATGCACACATTGAAGGCACCCAATGCCAGAGGCAGCACAGCAACCCCAAAACATCACTGAACCTCCTCCATGTTTCACTGTAGGGAAGGTGTCCTATTCTTTGAAGGCTTCATTTTGTTTTCTGTAAACATAGAGATGATGTGCTTCACCAAAAAAGCTCTAATTTGGTCTCATCTGTCCACAGGGCATTCTCCCAGAAGGATTTTGGCTTGTTCAGGTGTTTTTTGGAAAACTCCAGTCAGGCTTTCTCAGCAGTGGGGTCCTCCTGGGTCTCCTACCATAGAAACCCCTTTCATCGAGTTGGCGACGGATGGTGCGGGTTGAAGCTGTCGTACCTTGTGTCTGAAGGTCAGCTTGAATCTGCTTGGCAGTTGATCGAGGTGCTTTCTCCACCAGTCAAACAATCCTTCACTGCAATCTTTGATCAAGTGTTCTCTTGCGGCCACGTCCAGGGGGGTTAGCTGCAGTGCCATGGGCCTTAAACTTCCTGATAACATTGCATACAGTGGACACAGGAACATCAAGGTCTCTGGAGATGGAATTGTAGACTTAAGATGGTCCATGCTTTGCTACAATCTTGTGTCTGACCTCCTCAGACAATTCTCTGGTGTTCTTTCTTTTCTCCATGCTCATTGTGGTACACACAGTGACACAAAACAGCAGAATGATTCCTTTGATCTATTCAAACTGGTTGAATGAGTGATTTTTAAAAATTATATTGCAGGCAGCTGCAACTCACCACAGGTGAGTTCACTTCCAAAGTAAAAGGAGAATCACCTGCTTGAAATCTAATTATTTCTAATAACTTCTAAAAGGTGCCAATAATATTGTCCGGCCCATTTTAGGATATCTGTGGAATAAGTTGAGATTTAGTAATTTTTTCAGCTTTTTTTGTTTTGTAACACTGCAAGCCAAATAAATACATATGTGGATACCAAAATATTTTTTAAATTTCAACAATTGTGTGGAAGAAATGGTGCATTATTTGAAAAAAGTGCAAAGGTGCCAATATTTTCGGCCACGACTGCACATAGCAATAATAAGAAATTTGACTTCACTGTTCCAATACTTATGGAGGACATGTTATATATATATATATATATATGTATATATATATATATACATACAGTCATACCCCGTTTTACGCCATTTCGACCTACGTCAAATCCGACTTTACGCCACTCTTCTAGAGTAAATTTCAGTTCAGCGAATGTCATTATGTGCGACTTTACGTCACTCCTACGGACATGAAAAAAAAAAATTCCTTTAAAATATATTTAAAATAAATAAAATAGTACATAAATTAACAATAAAAGAAGCTAAAAAACAATTAAAAATACAATAAAAAGCACATTAAAAAATATAAAGATGTACGTACAGTATACTGTACATACGCGCAACTGCTGGTTCTCATTCAAAACAGAGGCGACATACAGTATTCCTTTACTGTCTGTGTTAGCCATGGGTCCTAAGAAGGATAATGTTAGTGTTTCCAAGCGTAATGTGGTTACGATGGAAGATAAGTTAAATCTGATTAAAAGGTATGAAAAAGGTGAAAAAGTGACGGTGATAGCACGTAGACCTTATCGCGAATCGGAACCGCAATGCGTCATGGGATCGAAAAGGGCCAATAGTAGGGTGGTCCAAAAATGGGAAAAAAATCACTTTTTTATCTGGATTTTGATGCTCTATTGGATTATTGTTAGAAATGGTCTAAATCATTCACCCAAAAAATATTTTGCATCTGAGTCATCTATAAACTCATACACACTCAACATATAAATTTGTCATTTTGGTCAATTTTAATGAAAATCGTCCATGTTGAGAGGCTTACAAAGACTTTAGAAATATTTTTTTCCTAAATAATGTCATTGATGGTACATACCCCTGTGAAGTCCTCATGGTCGAAACATGAGTCAGACATGTATGAACATGTTTCAAACATGTTTCAAGCATTGTCAAACATGTTTCGACCATGATGATTTCACACTCACAGGCGCAAGCGCATGCAAAAAGTCATTAACCACAAAATGGCTTAGTACAATAGTGCATGTACTTTTTCCACCTCGGTTGCTATTGGATTGTTCTCATTCAGCCAAATTTGGTGAAAAACGCCATATTTCAATTGAAGTGTGTATGAGTTTCTCGATGGAATTGAGCGAAAATATTTGGTGGGTGAATGTTTTAGACCATTTCTAACAATAATCCAGTAGAGCATCAAAATCGGAGAGATCGATGTTTTTTGGACCACCCTAGGCAATAGCGCCGCCGGCGGTCGCTGTCACTTTGACAGACTGCTTGTTTACATTGACACACTACGTGATCCTTACCACTGTGATCAGCTCATGAGCCAGTATTTGCAAGCCAAGGACACCGTCGCAAAACTGAAAGCCGCCATTGCAGTATGTAACAAGAAGCTTACTGTTTCGGACATAGCAAACTGTGATGAACTTGTGAAACTTTATACAGGTTTACCTAGTTATGACCTGTTTAAGTGGTTATTAGCAGAAGTATCCCCTCCTGCACAGAACCTTCATTATTATAAGGGGAAATTATCAATGGAAGACAAGACCTGGCAAATAAACAATACTACAAAACTCGGAGTTAAGCGATCTCAATCTTTAGAGGATCAACTACTCATGACACTCTTGAAGCTTCGGCTTAATCTTCGCGATGAGGACCTCGCATTTCGCTTTGGATTAGGACAAAGCACTGTCTCCCAAGTTTTGTTCGTAAGTGCACAGCCAATATAAGTCAAGACCTACTCTCAAGTGCCTTGTTGGTATTACACCTAGCGGAACAATATCATACATTTCCAAACCTACAGGAGGAAACACGTCGCACAAAAAAATTGTAAAGATGACGAACATTGTAGACAAGTTCCAGCCCGGCGATATTTGTATGGCCGATCGAGGTTTCAACATTCAGGAACTGTTCTTGCATAAGCAGGTTGTTTCTCTTCTCCAATGGGAACCCCCCTTTCCCTCAAATATTTCTTTAAATCGCTGGATTTTAATGCCAAAAAACGCTGAATTTATTTCACATTAGCCATCTTCCTTTCCGTAAACACAGCGTCGATCATAGACAGACGCTTCCTCTTCTGGGTTCGTGTTTACCTTTGCCCCATTTTCGATCCCATCTTGCTTTGCGGTGGAACGCCCTTTGTTGATATTTACCGATTTGCGATAAGGTCTATGCCTCAGGGCTGCCACGGTCGACGGTATCGACCATCATTCATGATAGGGAACGTATTCTCGCATACGTCACTGAAAAAGCGCCGCCGGCTAAGACTGCTAAAATGTGTGTTTGTGTTCAGAAGAGACACCATGTTTAAGGTGAATAACATAATCTTATTAATTTTATTTATTATTCTTTACAAATTCATTTATTAATTGTGTTCATTACTCATTAAAAAATATGACTAAAAATGTGTTTTTAGTGTTCTTTAAGGTTTAGCGATAGTTATATACTTTCACGAGTTATTTACTCTAGTTTTACGGTGTTTGTCTTCATTTTAAGGCTTTTTTTTTTTTTTTTGTTGTTGTATACAAGATCGAGGCTCGTGAAAGAGCTAAAAGGCATTACGCCCGGTTTACGTCAAAAACCGAGTTACGTCACGGCTTATGGAACCAATTAATGACGTAGGCCGGGGTATTACTGTATATATATATATATATATATATATATATATATATATATATATATATATATATT